>NW_027279889.1:22500-194777 GCF_046629955.1 Centroberyx affinis
AGTTTTCTTTTATGATAACGAAGTAACAAATCAGCAGCATAACCTAATTTCAATGCAATTAAAGTTTATTTACGTTTAAGTTTACAAGGACTGTAGAAATAAACAAACTTGAAACTTGAACTTGGATTGAAGTGTTCAGCATGAAAACATGAGTTCACAAAGGTGCAGGACTAGTCTGCTGAAGTCAGCGAGCCAGCTAGTCAGCAAGTCAGCGAGCCAGCAAGTAAGCAAATCAATGAGTCAGTGAGTCAGCAAGTCAGAGAGTCAGCAAATCAGCAAGTCAGCAAATCAATGAGTCAGCAAGTCAGTAAGTCAGCAAATCAAAGATTCAGCAAGTCAGTGAGTCAGCAAATCAGCAAGTCAGCAAATCAATGAGTCAGCAAGTCAGTGAGTCAGCAAGTCAGTAAGTCAGCAAATCAAAGAGTCAGCAAGTCAGTGAGTCAGCAAGTCAGCAAATCAAAGAGTCAGCAAGTCAGTGAGTCAGCAAGTCAGCAAATCAAAGAGTCAGCAAGTCAGTGAGTCAGCAAGTCAGCAAATCAAAGAGTCAGCAAGTCAGTGAGTCAGTGAGTCAGCAAGTGAGGGAGTCAGTAAATCAATGAGTCAGCAAGTCAATGAGTCAGCATGTCAGCAGTCAGCAAGTCAGTAAGTCAGCAAATCAAAGAGTCAGCAAGTCAATGAGTCAGCGAGTCAGCGAGTCAGCGAATCAGCGAGTCAGTGAGTCAGCAAGTCAATGAGTCAGCGAGTCAGCGAATCAGCGAGTCAGCGAATCAGTGAGTCAGCGAGTCAATGAGTCAGCGAGTCAATGAGTCAGCAAGTCAGTGAGTCGGCAAATCGATGAGTCGGTAAGTCAGTGAGTCAGCAAGTCAGTGAGTCAGCAAGTCAGTGAGTCAGCAAATCAAAGAGTCAGTGAGTCAGAAAGTCCTTGAACGAGCCTCACTCACCTCCACCTGCTCCTCCTGCTCTTCTGCCTCCTCCACTTCCTCAATTCCTTCCTCCTCATCCTCTTCTTCCTCTCCCTCCCCCCCTTGTCTCTCCCCTCCTCCCCCCACTCTTCCTCCTCCTCCCTCCACAATGATGGCCATGGTTCTGATTGGCTGAGCAGTTTCCACTGATCCGGTTGGTGGGAGGAGGACGGTGGGCGTGGTCAAGGGAGAGGACAGACGGAAAGAGAGCTCTGACACTGGAAGATAGAGAAAGAGAGAGAGGCAGAGAGACAGAGAGAGATAGAGAGAGACAGAGAGAGAGACAGAGAAAGAGACAGACAGAGAGACACAGAGAGAGAGAGAGACAGAGAGACAGAGAGAGAAAGAGACAGAGAGAGAGAGACAGAGAGAAAGAGAGAGTGACAGACAGAGAGAGAGACAGACAGAGAGAGAGACAGAGAAAGCGAAAGAGACAGAGACAGAGAGACAGAGAGAGAGAGAGACACAGAGAGAGGGAGAGACAGAGAGAGACTCAATCCGGCACAAAGGACTTTTATTTAAAATTATTGGAAGTGGTATAGGGAGTAAAACATAAAATTATTAATTATTAATTATTAATTAATAATTATGTTTTATGTTTTAGTAGTAGTAGGAGTAGTCCTGAATTTTCCCAAGGGAATCAATAAAGTGCTATCTTATCTTATCTTAGTACTTACAGTTGGAGGCCAGTCCATCAGGGCTGGTGGACATGTTTTAGTACTATGTTTTAGTAGTAGTATTTTTAGCAGTATTAGTAGTAGAAACACAAATTGATGAGCACATCTCTGCCTGTCTTAAAGATATCAGCGCTTGGATGTCTGTGCACCACCTGAAGCTCAATCTGGACAAGACGGACCTACTCTTTCTCCCAGGGAAAGAGGAAAGTTTGCCCTCTCACAGACCTCCATCACCACTGTGAACTCCACTGTGTTTCCCTCTCAGACTGCCAAGAACCTCGGGGTGATCCTGGACACCCAGCTGTCCTGCTCTGCCCACATTGCAGCGACAACCCGCTCCTGTAGGTTCTCCCTCTACAACGTCCACAAAATACACCCGTTCCTTATGAGGGAAGCGTCTCAGCTCCTGGTCCAGGCTCTTGTCCTCTCCCTCCTGGATTCCTGCACCATTCTTCTGGCCGGGCGACCCTCTGCCATCAGACCTTTACAGCGCATTCAGAACGCTGCAGGCCATCTGATGTTCAACCAACCAAAATTCTCTCATATCACTCCTCTCTTCCGCACTCTTCACTGGCTTCCCATCTCTGCTGCATCACATTTAAGACCCTGGTACTCTCCTACAGGACAGAACATTGAACTGTCCCTAGGTATCTACAATCAATGGTCAGGTTCCAGACTCCGGCTCCATCCCTGGCACCACAATGGTGGAACGTTACCAATCATCATTACCAATCTTTCATCTCTGCAGGTTTCATCTGGACCCCACTTGAAATAACCTGTAACATGTAACGATCTTCTTCCCATTTTACTCTTAATATTAATATTGTAAGTCGCTTTGTACAAAAGCGTCTGCTAAATGACTAATAGTACTTACAGTTAGAGGCCAGTACTGGTGGACATGTTTTAGTACTATGTTTTAGAAGTAGCTTTTCAGCAGTAGTAGTAGTAGTATTAGTAGCAGTACTTACAGTTGGAGGCCAGTCCTTCGGGGCTGGTGGACAGGCGGATGACGTCTCGGTCTCCTTTCAGGATGAAGATCTCGTTCTCACAACAAGACACCGACACGATGTCTCCACTGCTCTCCAGTGCTCCAATTATCACCTCAACACAAGATACACAGGATTGATGAGATATTAATAAAATATGAAGATTAACACAACCAATAATAACAAATGGCGGATGATGGACGGAAGGAGGATAAAGGGCTTTTTACACGGGAGGCGACAGCTGCATGCAAACTCGCCTCTCTGCTCCGAGGCACTGCCGCTCCTGGGCAGAATCCCGCGCCAAATCAAAAGTTAAACACAATTAAACTCCAGCTGTGCGGGCGGGCGGGCGTGTGCGTGTACGAGCACGAAAGCAACTTTTTCATGGGAGCGAGCCCACGTCCCACTCCGCCTACCTCTCATTGAAAGTGAATGAGGACCAGGCGATTGTCGCTTCCCGTGTAAAAGGCCCTTAATGATGGAGGAAATAAATGCCAAAATGTTAAAGGTTAAGCAAAAGGTCCAGTCTAATCTGAAGTGGTAGTGACACAGATCAGAAGTTCAGAAGTATTTTTGGACATAGATGCTGTACCTCGTTAATACAGTCTAGGACATTATGCTGTACCTCGTTAATACAGTCTAGGACATTATGCTGTACCTCGTTAATACAGTCTAGGACATTATGCTGTACCTCGTTAATACAGTCTAGGACCTTATGCTGTACCTCGTTAATACAGCCTAGGACATTATGCTGTACCTCATTAATACAGTCTAGGACATTATGCTGTACCTCGTTAATACAGTCTAGGACATTATGCTGTACCTCATTAATACAGTCTAGGACATTATGCTGTACCTCGTTAATACAGTCTAGGACATTATGCTGTACCTCATTAATACAGTCTAGGACATAGACGCTGTACCTCGTTAATACAGTCTAGGACATTATGCTGTACCTCGTTAATACAGTCTAGGACATTATGCTGTACCTCATTAATACAGTCTAGGACATTATGCTGTACCTCGTTAATACAGTCTAGGACATTATGCTGTACCTCATTAATACAGTCTAGGACATAGACGCTGTACCTCGTTAATACAGTCTAGGACATTATGCTGTACCTCGTTAATACAGTCTAGGACATTATGCTGTACCTCGTTAATACAGTCTAGGACATAGATGCTGTACCTCGTTAATACAGTCTAGGACATTATGCTGTACCTCGTTAATACAGTCTAGAACATAGACGCCGTGCTTCATTAATGCAGTCTAGGACATAGACACTGTACCTCATTAATACAGTCTAGGATATTATGCTGTACCTCCTTAATACAGTCTAAGAAAGGGGTGCCCAAAGTTTTCGGCTCTGTGGGCCAAAATGTAATCTCACCAGTAAGCCACGGGCCAAAATATATAAGCATGTTATGATAATTTTGAAATGCAAACTTTCATATAATTGTTATCAATATTCTTTTCTCAATGACCTCTATACAACAGTTCTCCCAATGTCCCAAACAAGTTATTGTGTTTATTGTTTGAAAAGTGTTTGATACAACTGATTATGTATATACAACCGACTATGTGCTGCACCCTATTTGTTAAAAAAAACACATTCGCTCATTATACCACAAGGTAATAACGTTACCTACCGTTAAGTTTGTAGGGCAGACTATTATCAGGTTACTGTTTACAAATCCCATTTGGTGAGTTTGGAGCTAATTGTGGAATGTTAAGTTTCACTTCACTAGTTTTCACAACAGGAGGCTCGTCTCCCGTTGCTCATCTGATAGCGACAGCTGCCCTCTAAAGGTCGTCGCAGGAAGCATTACTAACTGCTGCCTGCCTGACCTGTATATGCCTCTCGATGCCCTCGGCTGCGCCGTGGGAAAACGCTAGACACTGTACCTCATTAATACAGTCTAGGACATAGATGCTGTGCTTCGTTAGTACAGTCTAGGACGTAGACGCTGTACCTCGTTAATACAGTCTAGGACATAGACGCTGTATTCGTTCCAGCTGAGCAGCCAACCCTCTCTGAGGAAACAGCAGAGTAGACCCAGCTGTCTGTCTGCTGGACGGTAAGCTCCTATTGGACCAGGACGAGGAAACAACTCAAACTGAGGAACCTGGAGACACAGACAGACAGTGTGAGAGACAGACAGACAGACAGACAGTGTGAGAGACAGACAGACAGAAGATGAGAGACAGACAGACAGACAGTGTGACACAGACAGACAGACAGAAAATGGCATTCATGAAATTACTAGTAGCAGTAGTAGTATTAGTAGTACTAGTAGTATGTAGTAGTAGCAGGACTGCAGTCTACCTGTGTGTTGAACAGCGGTTTCAGCAGTCGTGTGTCCTCCACTAATCCTCTGACATCGGACCTCCAGAGTCGGAGTCCTGGTCGAGCAGCGAAGACCTGCAGGTCGCTCTGCTTACAGAGAGCAGGGAGAAAACAGGCGCCGAACCTGCCGCTGCTGAAACACAGAGAACTACAGTCAAATTTACAACCACAGACACAACTACAGTCACATTTACAGCAAACATCTGCAGGTTGCTCTGCTTACAGAGAGCAGGGAGGAAATATTCCCTGAACTGCTACTGCAACAACACACAACTACAGTCACATTCAGCACAAATACAGTCATATTCAACACAACTACAGGCATATTCATTTTATTTAACCACGAACACATATGGGAGGAGGGGGGTGGTCCAGACCAAGGAGTTTTCCAAATAGAGTGATGGATTTTCCAGCAGTGTTTACAGAGGGCCAGTTAACTGATGCATACAGATCACAATGTTCAGTAGGAAGCATTGGTGATAAACCTCACAGCCGAGTGGTACAAAACATCAAGCCACTCAAAAGCACCCTCGCCTGCATACCATCACCATAACCAATAATAATAATAACGTGGTCGTTTGGGTCATGCTTTGGGTAAGCTTGACAGAGAGAGTGAGTGTGGAATGGTTATGGTACAGAACGCCAAGTCTTGCTTTGAGTTTTGGGCCTGAAGACTTTACTTATTTATTATGTGTTGGGAGAAGGAGACATAATGTCTAACCAAAGGTATTAGTATGGAACGACGTCTCAAGAACTGAAGCATTAGTGGGTGTGATGGTGCCGGAGTATCACAGATCCCCTCCGCCTGCAGTGTGATAAACTGCTCTGAAGGGATTGTAGTAGGGTCCAACCAAGTACAAGATTGTGTCATCTGCATAAAGGTTGATAAGATGATGTTGATATGAGTCACCGACCATACAATATTATTGATGTAGACAGAGAATAGTGTGGGGCTGAGGATGGAGCCTTGTGGTTCCTCTTAGTGACAGACGAGGGCTGAGACACTAGATGCTCAACTTTAACACTGGTTCACACTGGTTCTCCATTGATCTCTCTGGTAGAAGAAGAGTGTTAAAGTTGAGACACTAGATTAGCCCAGTAATAATGTAACTTGACCTCCCACAAATTGCAACAAAAACAAACTCAATGGATTTTGTGTACTCAATATGTTCTGATAGAGAGAAAAAAGTCCTAAGGAATTGTATGAAGGGAAAGTTTTGAAAATCACCTAAATATGATCCTACCAAAAACACCTTTTTAGCCTTTTTTTTTACAATGTAAGTCTATGGGAGGACTGTTCAAACCATGCCCACTTTGAACTCTAACTACTCTTTCATACTTTAAGCTAGAAACTCCATTCAAATTTTAAATGGGTCACCACTTTTAGTACTGTATTACTCTTATTCAGCTTTTTGATACCTTATGTACTTTTTGAGAAATCACAGTTTAAGTTTTATACTTTTTTCAACCTTTATAATGGGATCCTATGGAGCCAGCCTACAGTGCGTGATGTCACAATTCACTCCAGCAGACTGTACAGGCTGTAGTACTTTTTACTAAATTCACACATTTTAAAACTGTGACAGTTCACACAACTTTAACACTACATACACATATTATACATCAAACCCTTCTATAATCATATATAATACCACATTTCAGGGGTTTGTGGGGATGAGAAATCCAATTTTGAATTTATTTTGTAATTAACCTTAATCCTACCGACTGGGGTACCCACAGACCCCAGAGGTATACTTTTTGCCATATCTCACAGGTATCTATCATTACAATTTTTCATGACTTTGTCAATCAATTTGTTCCTAATGACTTCATATAATTGTTTTCTGTTTCTGTTTTAATTAGTGCTTTTTAAAAATACCAATGTATTGGGGTCCTGGGGGACCCCAGTCAAAACCACCCAATTCCGCCTAGCAGTTTTAATAGAGGGTTAGGGTTAGGGTTAGGATATTGTTCTTTTTGCATGTAACCCTAACCCTAGCCCTCGACTGACATAGTAAATGAGCAGCACAAGTACATCTGTATCATCGCTTTTCACGATGATGTTTTGATATCTGTCAGAGAGGTGAATTGCATGCAGCACCATTCTGGTGTCAGCTTCCTCTTGTGTGCTGCACAACTCAGGCAAGCAGTGGACACCTGTGTGGTCAACCGTCCTGACCTCTTGGCCATTTTCAAATCCACTGAGGGAGAACTTCAGCTACCAGCAGTCTGACTATCAGAGCTCATCTTGACCAGTTCACTCTCCTAACATTATAAAATAACATTTTGAATCTATAGGCCTAAGTTTTTAATGGGAATATTAACATATTTACATTCATCTAATATTGACCTAGAATATTAATTGTCTGCACTCCCTAAATGTCTGTCTACAAAAATTGAATGGTCTACAGTATCAAATGCTTTAGCAAGGGTAATACAAATAAAAATAGTGCACAATATTGTTTGGAGTCAGTAGCAGTAGTGATATCATGGACCTTAAAATACGGATAGACCTCAAATTAGTTTTCAAATGTATCAACAGTCGAGCCCCCGAGCCTCTTTCCAGATATATCCAAAGACAAGACAGTAACAGAGTAACTAGGAGCATGGTGAATGGCAACTGTAAAATACCACATCATAGATCTAAATTTGGACAATCAGCTTTCTCCATAAAGGGCTGTCAACTCTGAAACACATTACCAACTGAAATCAAATTAATTCCAGATATAAAATCTTTTACAACAAAGGTTAAGTGCCGGCTAAAAGCAAACCAGATTTGTACTCTGTACTTTAGCTAATTGTACTCTAAATTACTATTGGTGTATGGTGTATGTGTATTGGTGTATTGTGATGTGTATTTTATTGTATTTCCATATCTGTAGTGTATTGTGGTTTTATGATACTGAAAGCTGTATATTTTAATTACACTGTACATGTAAAAGCCCAACTAGGGACAAGAGTTGAAAATTAGCAATAGCTATAAACTCTCTGTGCAGCACATCATTTTCATGCTCTGTATTGGAACTATGTTAAATTGCATCGTAACTATCAAATAAAATTAAAATTAAAATAATAACAGTTGTGGCGATACAGCAATAACCAGAGTGGAAACCAGATTGAAACCCAGAGAGAACACTGTAGACATCAATATAATCACATGGGAATGGAACTCATGTTGGTTTTCCATCACCTTAGGAATGCATGGTGACAGAGAAACACAGAAACATAGAAATTGGCCTTCAACATTAAGGATCAGCCTGATCACATGATCATCTTCCTTATATAAAGGAAGGGCAGTAGCTGCTTTCCATGCAGTGGGATCTCTGAAGTAAGGAAGGACAGATTGAAGAAATGTGATGAAGTGACAGCTATTATGGGGGCTGCAATCTTAAAATAGAGATGGTCCAGTCAGTCCCAGATGTTTTTTTGGGGTTGAATTTCTCTGTGACTGAAGGCAGAGTGAACTTACTGAGGATCTTGGAGGCTGAGGCAGGGGGTTGAGTCAAATAAAAAACTTGAAATCTTGATTGGATGAAATGATGACTGAAAAGTTCTGCCATGCGCGCCTTATGTGATTCAATCCTGCCATTAACATTAAGGGATCTAGGCATCTGGGGAGAAGAGGGCCTTTCTCCATGGGTCTCGTAGTTTCCCAAAACGTTTCCAGAGCTGCAGATCTACAGAGGGAAAGATGCAACTTGGCGTTTCAAAGAGCCTGAGTACATTTGTTTCTCACTGGGTCTGTGAGAAACATGTTTCTGGTGGAGTAACACAGCCAAGTCGTGGTCATGTTTGTTTATAACTGTGCCAAAGTAATTATGGAACAGGTTCCAGTCATCTTCAACAGAAGGGATCAGGCTAATTCTAGATTTTACAGAGGCAAAGTCATGCAGAAAGGCTCGCTCACTGAAGTGTTTTAGTGATCGCTTATGACAGATGACAACAGTCTTTTTGACAGTGCAGTTCTTTTGGACACATGCAGTAAAACACTGAGATCACTGCAGAAGACTCCATACTTATCCACATGGGGAGGGACAGTGATCAGAGTCAGTGGCCCAATCCCAATGTCCCCCCTAAGGACTGGGCCCTGAGCCCTCACAGACTTAATTGATGTCACCTGTGTGTGCAGCTGTAGAGCCTGAGTGCGAGAAGTCATGAGGGTTCAAAATGGTATAGGAGGAATGGGACAGCACTTTGTGGTATCACGTGTTGCCTTGACAACGTTATCGCCCGTCAATTAATCAATTTGTAATTTACTCTTCATTTGCACTTTTGTCTAAACAGCATTATTAAGCTAAAATGGAAAAAATTTTGATGAATAATGTTAAATAGCCCTAGGTATATGTTTTGTAACATTGCAACGTTTATACTGTGCTAATGAATGTAGAAAATACTCTTCATTCTACTAGAGGTTAACCTGCACTACATCATTACAATATGTAAAATATGAAAAAAAACAAAAAAACAGTAGGAGGCACGTTGAAAGCAAACGGTACTAACCCTAACCCTAACATCCTTCTTAAACGTTTAGGAAAACTTAACTTTCTTTTTTCTCAAATGTTCTGTTTATTCTGTTTTTGCAATGTTTTCTCTTTTAACTGTATCTTGCATGTAGTTTGATCCTTTCATGCCTGTTTCTCTCTAAGTTCTTGTTAATTGTTTTTTTTGTGGTTATTTTTCCTTAATTATGTTTTTTTTCCGTTTTGTATCGGGTGTATTGGCAGAAATCCAATTCCACATACATGAATATTAACGTCATAAACGCTATGAACTGTGGGTAATTCCCTCAAGCAAAGTGTACAGAAATGCGGACTTGCTGAAAGTCAGCGTAAAGGACTCATAAAGTCCGCCAGTGAGCCCTCTCCGATTTATCGATTTCACAGCGGGACGTCCTGAAGCCTCGCGGACTTGTCGGGAACGCGCGTCAAAGTCCGTGAGTGCGGACATCGGGATTGGGCCAGTGTCTCCGGATATAAAATGATCTGGAGGTTCAGGGAGTCAAACGATGTAAAACATTCTCAGGTGGCTTCATCATTCTTTTAGTACCTATTTTCTTTTATTACCTTGTACTTGACACACACTTCCTTGTCTTGTCCGCCAATTGCTGCTGTGGCACCTGAATTTCCCCAAGAGGATCAATAAAATGCCATCTTATCTTATCTTATCTTATCTTATCTTATCATTTATCACCAGTTCAGGTCACCTGACCAGTTCAGGTCACCTGAGCAGACAAACTGGGGACAGGAAACATACTGGTGCTGATGGGCGACAGCAGCTAGCAACTATTAGCTTACTAGAGTCTCATTCAACACAACTAGAGTTCCATTCCCATATGTTGTATGTTGTGTTATATGTTGTTGTATGTTGTGTGTTATGTAATATGTTATGTTGTGTTGTATGGTATGTTGTATGTTATGATGTATATTATGTTGTATGGTATGTTGTATGATGTATGTTATGTAGTATGTTGTATGTTACGTATAATAATAATAATAATAATAATAACAATAATAATTTTATTTATATGGCACTTTTCTTAACAAAGTTACAAAGTGCTGAACACCAGAAGATGACATAACAATGACATAAAATAAATACAAGAAATAAAATACATTCAAATAATAAAAGCCAACAGAAAAGGAGAATAAAACAATTAGGAAAAAGCAAGTTTAAAAAAGTATGTTTTCAACTGTGATTTAAAAGCAGTGACAGACTCGGCCCTTCTAATAGTCTCGGGCCATTCCATGTTGTATGATGTATGTTATGTAGCATGTTATATGTTGTATGTCATATGTTGTATGTTATGTTGTATGATGTATGTTATGTTGTATGTTCTGTTATACTGTATGTTATGTAGTATGTAGTATGTTGTATGTGTACCTCTTCCTGGGCTTGGTTCCCAGCTGCAGTAGTTTCTGTTCCTGTGTGCAGAACAGAAGAGATCTCTGCTGTGTGGAGACCAGCAGGATTCTGTGGCTGTACTCCAGCTGGACCACACCAGACGGCTCCTCCAGCAGCAACACGGGTTTACACACTCCCTGGACACACACACACACACACACACACACATACACACACACACACACACACAGTCAGAATTACACTGCACTGCACTGCATTGCATAGTGTTGCTTTGTGTTTTCTGATGTATTGGTGCGTGTTGCCTTGTTATGTTAGTGTTGTTGTGTTGTGTTACTGTCTTGTTGAGTTGTGCCGATGTATTCAAGTGTTGTTGTTGTGTTGTTCCGTTACCTGGTCCAGGTCCAGAGCGGAGAAAACAACTCTGCCTTTATCGTCCCCAGAAAACAGCTTCATACCGTTGGGACTCCAAGCCAGAGAGGTGACCATTCCTTTATGAAGACCCACTACATCAAAACGCCTCAACTACAGAGAGAGAGAGAGAGAGAGAGAGAGAGAGAGAGAGAGAGAGAGAGAGAGAGAGAGAGAGAGAGAGAGAGAGTGACAGAGAGACAGAGAGAGAAGGAGAAACATCAGAACATGAAACCTTCTGTTGAAGTGAAAGACTGTCTCTGTGCTGCATTAGTGTGTGTGTGTGTGTGTGTGTGTGTGTGTGTGTGTGTGTCTGACTTTTGTATGGGCGGACTGGACAGGGTTAAAACACCACATGACTTGCAGTTATCTGCTCTTTTTCATATCAGGACCTTATTATTAATATAATATATATATTACTGTTATTATTATTAATAATAATGATAACATAATACTGCCATGCTGCAGACTGGTGGCTTTACTCCCCTGGTGGATAAATGCAGTATTACTGCAGGAAGCTGCTAGAGGTGTGTGATGTGAAGCAGCTGGCTTTATGTGGAGGAAAAAAGTGAAATATTTGAGAATAAATTAGTTAAAGTCAATTTTTTTTTATTGTCACATGTGCAGTATAACACGGGGTCATTCTGAACAATGAAATGCTTGTGACTAGGCTCATGGCAACTTTGTAGCATAAAAATAAAAAGTTTTTGAAAAATTTTGGATATATAAAACACAAGAAGAACAATGTTACTCAGTGGCAGAAAGGAGATAGCAGTAGAAGACATAAGATGAACCAAACAAGATAATGAATAATAACCATAGTAATAAAAATAATTATAATAATGATAATGTGACTTCTGACATGAGATGGGATAAGGAACTGCAATCAAGTGCAATTAAACAGGAAACATTTTGTAGAAGACTAGAAATGTCAGTCAGAAGGTCAGCTGGAGGCTCGACCATCTGAAACACACACAGTGACATCATACTGTGACATCATACTGTCAATCTGCTGTTCTTACCTGTTTGTTGCGACCAGGAAGTGGAGAGACCAGCTGGAAGAGCGCCACCCTGCCCGACGCCGTTCCCACGGCAACCAGGTCGTCAAAACAACTGAGCAGCTTCACCGCCGTGATCGCATCACACTTTCCCTGCACACACACACACACACACACACACACACACACACACACACACACACACACACACACCTTCAGTCAGGTGACTTCAGCTCCTCAGTTTGATGTTTTTTTGTTTGTGTTGGTTCCACCACAGAAGAAGAAGCTGACCTCCAGGTTGTACTTGTTCATCTGGCTGAGGCGGCGGCAGTACAGGTACAACATGCCGATGCTGCTGCCGACCGCCAGGTACTCACTGCTGCTGTCCAGAGCCGTCAGGTAGACCAGGAGGGAGCGGAAACCCTTCTGCACCTGCAACGACACCTTCATCATCACCTGCATCTTCATCATCATAACCTTCAGCATCATTATCACCTTCAGCATCATTATTTTTATCACCAGGAGGGAGCGGAAACCCTTCTGCACCTGCAACAACACCTTCATCATCATCATTATCATCACCTTCATCATCATCATCATCATCATCGTCACCACCTTAACAATATATCCAACCGGCACCTTCGGCATCATCATCATCATTATTACTATTACTACCAGGAGCGAGCAGAAACCCTTCTGCACCTGTAACAAGACTTTCATTGCCTTCATCATCTTCATCATCATCACCTTCATCATAATAATATATCCAACCAGCACCTTCATCATCATCATCATCATCACCTTCATCATCATCATCATTATTATTATTACCAGGAGCAGAAACCCTTCCGCACCTGCAACCAGAGCCTTCATCATCATCATTACCTTCATCGTAACAATATATCCAGCCAACACCTTCAGCATCATCATTATCATCATTATTATTAAGAAGACCAAGACCTTCATCCTCACCTTCATCTTCATCACCTTCATCATAACAATATATCCAACCAGCACCATCAGCATCATCATCATCATGATTACTAGTATTATTATTATCAGGACAGAGCGGAGACTCTTTTGCACCTGCAACACTACCTTCATCATCATCATCATCAAATCTTCATCATCTCCATCATCATATATCCAATCAACACCTTCATCAAGACTTTTATTTTTTTTTTATCGCTGTGGTAACAACACAGAAAATCACTTCAGAGACACAAACATGAGCAGCCCTCATCTTTTTATCTGTATGATAAAAACTAGAGAGTCTCTCTCTCTCTCTCTCTCTCTCTCTCTCTCTCTCTCTCTCACAGAGCCAAATTTAACCAAAGGAGACAAAGGAGAGGAAACTCCACAGACGTTTCCCAATGCTCCACTGTGGGGGGAAGGAATATAAAAACTACAATTAATTTGTCTGAGAGCTCTGTGTTCCTCGTATTCAGTTTGTATCGCTGTGGAACCAGAACCGTGCGGCACCTCAGCTGGGAGTTCAACCTGTCAGAGTGGGACAGTACCTTGGCTGGAATGGCGTTGAGAAGGTAATAGAGCGGGCAGAACTCCCTCAGAACCGACTGCGGGGCGGGATGGGTCGCCATGGTTCTGCTGGAGGATGGACTGGGCTAAACTGGTTCTGTAAGACAGTTAAAAACCTTTATATATAAACACAGAAAAATAATGTGATGAAACTCTCTTCCCTGGATGAACATCCACCAACACAGTATGTTTCTGTAAGTGATGTAAGGAGAGAGAAATGTAAAGTAATACAGCCGTGTGTGTTTTCCTGCCCTGTGACAGCAATACTGAACCGCAGGCCTAGCCCGACACCTTGCGTTCTCTGGTCAACTGGAGAAAACGACACGCCAAACTGTATTCATAAATGCGGCTGTTTAATGTTTCCTTGCTTATCGGCAAACTACATACCTCGTAAAACATGACTTAAGATATTTTACGAATCGTTAGGATACACTTGAAAACTCGGCATACATCTAATACACCAAGAAGCCTTTATTTCAATAAAACATTATTTTTTTTATAACTGGTACGCCGTTACTCCAACAACCTTCTCGCACCAAAACATCGCCGTAGAGGGCGGCAGCGCACAGGGTGAACCAAATGTAAAGGTTGAGATTTAATTGGAACAAGGTGCTGTTTGGTAGATCACACGTATGCCGAATTTAATAGAAGAACCTGGTGATTTGCAAAAGATCTTCTATCATTAAGAGGTAAGTATGTTTGTCGATACGCAAGGCTGCATTCAATTATAAATAGACTTTTGAACGGAGTTTGGCGTGACGTTCTCCTATCGGGGATAACGCAGGCCTGAAAGCTGACAGCTGAAAACTTCAAACCAAAACACCAAACACTTCAATCAAAACGCAAGACAGAACAAGGTAAATAACATGAACATCCGTGTTGTTAACTACGTTAGCTTGTTTAGCAAGCAACCGAGGCTAGCATCATCTGTAACGATATACAGAACTGTATTCAGTGTTAGCCACGCAGGCTAGCATTAGCATTAGCAGCAGAACAAGCATGTAAAACACTTACACACACTGTCTGCAGAATCCTGTTCAGATTTTAAAGATGTTAAAGAGTTTAGATCTGAGAGCGACATCGCCCTGTTTGACAGGTTTCATGATGCTGTGATGTCAACAAACTGCGCCACCTGCTGGCGCCTGATGACTAAACATATCTTCTTCCTGTTATGTTTTTACTTTTATTGTATATCGACATATGGGTTTGGATATAACTGAAATAATAAACAACAGTGAGTCAAAAAGACATTATACAATCCACATTGACATTATTATTTTTTATTAATAATCTCCTTCTGTGGCCAGAGTATAAATGAATGACAGGAAGCGGAAATGCTGTGACTGCTGGTTGTGGGCAAAAACCGGAGACCCCCCACCACCACCACCACACACACACACACACACACACACACACACGCACACACTTGACATGACATACACCCGTGTAATAAAATCATCTTTTCATTTCCACCTGTTAGTTATTAAACCGTTTCATTTTATTTTATTTTTTTTTTATTTTTTTTCATATCAGATCGTGATTTCTTCTCATTAACCTCGATTCATTTCCAAAGTAAAAAAATAAAAGTTTATTTGGAGGATTTCTTTTCAGGACAGTATCTGATATTAATCTGTTATCACGTGACACCTGTAATGTCCAAAACACGCTAATCTGTCCGATCCCGATCCTGATCCAGATCTGGTCCAGATCCTGTCCAGTCCGCCGCGGATCCAGTCCAGGAAATCGCCGCTCCCGGTCCTGCTGAAGGAAATGCTAGGCTAGTTAAAACTCATATCACGAACCGTTACCTTTTGGTGTTTTTACCGCACTAGTTGATGTTTTCCCTCATCACAGTGGTGCATTTTATTCATCACCACATATAACTTTTATAGGGAAATATTTGTTTGGTAATATTGATCGGCGTGTATCTTATCTGATCCATCGACTGGCTCCAGTCTGTGCTAAGCTAGCAGTTAGCCTCACAGCCAAAATGGCGGACAACGAGGATGACAGCAGTTCGTCCAGAACAATAACAGCAGCCGAGCCGCAGATCCACAGTGTTTCTGATGCAGCAGGAAGTGTCGCTTCCTCCGGGGCAGCGGGGAGTCCGGCTCCCCGTCCCCCGGCCCAGCACAGCCAGACAGCGGACAAGCTAACGGCAGCGTCCGTCGCTACGCTGCCGGACTTCCTGCAGCCCTGCTCGGTCAAAGTAGAGGCGGACTGCCGGCTGCCGGACGCGGAGGAGCAGAGCATCCTGATCGGCACCGAGTACACCAGCATCAGTCCGGAGCTGGTGAGCAGCACCGACCTGGTCAACACCACCATCATCTACGTGCAGCCGGACGGCAGCTTGGTGGAGGGCTCGGGTCTGACGGCGGAGGAGCAGCAGGTTCTGCTGGAGCAGCTCACCAAGCAGCAGATCGTCCAGGTCTCCGACACCGAGGCGGCCCAGCTGTTCCAGCAGAACCAGGTGGTGAAAACCCTCCCCGCCGCCCAGCTGGTCCCCAACACGGCGCTGGCCCCCAGCCAGCTGCAGCAGGTCATCGACCAGGTCACCAAGGCCCAGCAGCAGAGTCCCGCGGCCCGGCCGGACCAGCCGGTCCAGGTCGTCCAGCCCGTCCTGACCACCGTGGATCCCAGCGGACTGTTCGCCCTTAACAGCGGGCCCGTCGAGCCGGCAGCCGGGCCCAAAGCCCAGAATAACGCCTCCCAGCAGCTGAAGAACGTGGCAAAGCAGGTCGCCATGCAGTCCGGCACCGCGGTCCGGGTCATCCCAAAGAAGGTGAGACAGACAGTGTGGTAAAGAGTTTGGTATGGAGGTTCTGTCATGGGACTGAGGGTGTAAGTACTCTGTTCTCTGGTATATGGAGACACTGTACTGTTGGTTGATCTATACAGTCCCCAGACAGATACTGGCACGTTAGACTGCGCTTTTGAACTACAGTTTTGGCCCCCAACTATTGGAGTGGTGGTGATTTTCTATTCTAAAACGTTTTGGCTTCTAAAGCAACTGAGCTGCTCAGAAATGGATTTTGGGATCAACCTGATGTGAACCAGAGTTCGTCCTCGCAGTGATGCAGCAGTGTTTGGTGAACAGAGTTAGAGTCGGGGTTAACCCGGTTCACACGGTGTTTGGTAAATCGTAACACTAAGACAGTGTCTGGAACAGCGCAGGTAGAAACTCCATGCTGCTCATTCAGAGGAAAACCAAACACACTGAATTGATTCAAACTTTCCATAGTTGGTCAGAAAAAAAAACCACTTCACTGCCTCATAGTTTCCCAACGAGTGAAAGGCATGAACCAAGTCATGTAATAAATACAGTGACACACTGGAGGTAGGTTAATGTAAATGAGATACTATTTTACTTTGCTGTGTCATAATATGAACCAGGTAACAGTCCAAACATGTCTTGCTACCAGGATTTTGTCCAGACAGGTAGAAACAGTTAAGACTGATTTGGAAATACTTCTGAAATCAACAAACTAATTATTGTTATTCTGCAAAAGAAGAGAAGATTTTTCCTCACTTGTTTGACGATGAAGAAAACAAAACAAGACGACAGTCAAGTCTCGTGGAACCAGCAGTTTCATTTCAGTTTCATTTCCTTAGTTAAATAATAATAATAATATTAAATAGATGTAATCTTCTCCCATCTGACTGAAAAGTAGATATTTTTACAGCAGGTCTGTGTCTCACTGTGAACCTTGTGCCGCAGGTTTGATCCTTTAATGCTGTTTCTGGTTATTTCAGTCAGAGCCAATCAGGATCCAGCTCCAGGTTCCTCCCAAACAGGAAGTGAAGGCTGGAGCCGCCATCACTATTCCTCAGCATAAGAGTCTGACTGTCACTCAGCCACAGGTCAAGGTCTCAGCCAATGGCAGCATGAGCAGCCCCCAGATTATTCACATTCAGCCAATGGTAGGACAGCAGGGCCAGCAGTTCTTTCTGCAGCAGAATCCCGGGGACCCGCCCATCCAGCTGCTGCTGCAGAGCCCCGCCCCCGTGGTGGGATCCCTGCTCCCATTGGTCCACAAGCTAACGGGCCAGCCGACCGCAGCCAACGCCGGTACCGGTTTGGTCCAGAAACCCGCCAACCCCCCCGCCCGCATCCAGACTCCCGCCGTCATTAAGACCCCGCCCCCCTCTGCCGGTAAAACTGTTACCGTTCCGCTCATTAAGACCCCGGCTAACGGCACGACGACCGTCTCCGTTAAATGTCCCGTTAAGCCTCCTGCCGTTATCGCGGCACCGCGGGTACCGAACACACCCGTCGTCACCAGAACTGCCGGGCCGGCCCCGCCGGCAGCGAGAGACAGAGAGAAAGAAAAGGAGAAGAAAGCCAAAATGAGAGAAAAGAAGGTGGTGAAAGTTCAGACGAGGTCGGGCCGCGTGTCACGACCCCCCAAGTACAAAGCCAAGGACTACAAGTTCATCAAGAACGAGGATCTGGCCGAGAGCCACCAGTCCGACTCCGACGACTACTCCGAGATGAGCGTGGAGGAGGAGGAGGGGGAGGGGCGTAAGGATGGCTCCGCCCCCTCCTCCTCCACCGTCACCTACAGCCACAAGTCCAGAGCGTTCCGCTGTCAGAGCTGCGATAAGGCGTACATCGGCCACGGCGGCCTGAACAGACACTACAAACTGAACCCGACGCACGGGGAGCCCGACTCCCCCGGCTCCACCCAGAGGGAGCGGGACGTCCCGCAGGAGACGGGCGCAGGAGGCGCAGGAGGCGCAGGAGGCGCAGGAGGCGCAGGAGGCGCAGCGCCGCAGCTGAAGCAGGAGGAGGAGAAACACGACAAACCTGCAGCTGCAGCTCCACAGAGAGTAAGATGCTACAAACCAGCTTTCATTTTACAGTCTGTTCACTAATTCAGAAGAGGTCAAAACTCCAGCAACACTTGTAGTATATAGAACAACTTTATTGTTACACCAACGCGTTTCGGCTTGTGGCCTTCATCAGGGTCATCCTTGACCCTGATGAAGGCCACAAGCCGAAACGCCAAGTGTTGCTGGAGTTTTGACCTCTTTAGACTTTTTTCTCTTGTGTTGTTGTGCCAGAAACCCTTACTCTACACTAATTCAGAAGAGACTTAACAAGGAAAATTCCTGACCTCTGACCCCTGACCTTAACCCTGACCGCTGACCTTAACCTTGACCTCTGACCCCTGAAATGGGTTTGTTCTGAATGATTGCTGTGTGAGTGAAGCATGGGAATTCTGACTGACTTGTTTACTGACTGTTAGCTGACTGGTTTCCCCAGGTGGAGGCTGGACCAGCAGCTCAGGGGCCTCAGTCCCATTTAATGATTGGTTAGTTGACTGGTTAAGTGACTGGTTAGGCTAGTTGACTGGTTTGCTGACTCTTTTACTGACTGTTTTACCGCCTGGTTTCCCCAGGTGGAGGCTGGACCGGCAGCAGCAGTGGGGCTCAGGAGCCTCCAGCCCAGGGGCCCCGGCCGGCCCCGAGGCCGAGGGAGGGGGAGGGGGAGGGGGAGAGGCAGGGGGCGAGCGGTGGGGCCGCCGGCCAGGGTGAGTATGGATTAATATGGATTATTAATCTAGATTATTAAACTGGATTATTAACCTAGATTATTAGTCTAAATTATTTAAACATGGAGATATGGATTAAACTAGATTATTTAAACATGGAGATATGGATTAAACTAGATTATTAACCTGGATTATTTAAACATGGAGATATGGATTAAACTAGATTATTAACCTGGATTATTTAAACATAAATATGGACTAAACTAGATTATTTAAACATGGAGGTGGCTCTCGGTTGTCTGCCAGAATCACTGTGTATATAAACTAAAACTAAAATGGCACTAAAATGCCCATAATTCCCCCATAATCTCAGGTAGAGTCTGTATTACTGCTGTAATCTGACAGGGTGTTGTTGTTGTTGTTGTTGTTGTTGTTGTTGTTGCTGACCTCAGGTGGCGGTGGGCGTGGCCAGCAGGCGGGGGCGTCGAGGCCGACCGCCGAAGCTCGGTGGAGCTGCAGCTTCAGCAGAACAACAGGCAGAGAGGAGGAGAGAGAGACTGCAGGAGGTAAACTGACGCTTCATTGGCTCGATGAAAGGAGTGTGTGTGTGTGTGTGTGTGTGTGTGTGTGTGTGTGTGTGTGTGTGTGTGTCACCATGACGACTGACTGTTTCCTGTCTGCAGCTGCTGCAGCAGTGTGATGATGAGGAGCTGATGGACATTGTGCTTCCTCGTCTGGCCAAAGCTCTCTCTCTCTGGGAGCTGCTGCTGGCTAAGGTACACACACACACACACACACACACACACACACACACACTCTCTCTCACGTCTATCTGTCTGTCTCTCTGTCTGTGTCTCTCTCTCACTCTCACTCTCTCTCACTCTCACTCTCTCTCACTCTCACACACACCCAGGAGAGGGGAACACTGAGTTAATGGTAACGGTAATTGCTGCAGCTGGAGTGGTGAGCTTTTGGAGAAGGACAGGGAGGGGAGAAATTATTTTCAAAAGAAATATTCAGTAACTTGTTGATCTGCAGTGAAATGTGTTGTCATGTGCGCCCGGACAGTGTGTCACAGCTGCTGTACAAGTAACTTGACAACTTTTTTGGTGTCCTCTGGTCAAAATGCTGCTGATTTCAGTGGAGAGTTTTAGTGTTTTTTATATGGATGCTGGTTGTTCAGGTGGAGAAGGGCGGGCCGGCGAAGAGCCATTTTCCAGACATGTACCGAGAGTTCGAGTCCCTGCAGGCACAGGTGAGGAAGACGGCGCAGGAATACATCTGCAACCCGCAGGGCATCAACACTGCGCTGGAGGTCCGCAACATCGAGGTGAGGGCTGTTCTATTCTGTTCTGTTCTATTCTATTTTGATCTATTCTGTTCTGTTCTATTCTGTTCTGTTCTATTTTGATCTATTCTGTTCTGATCTATTCTGTTCTATTTTGTTCTATTATGTCTATTATGTTCTGTTCTTTTCTGATCTATTCTGTTCTGCTCTGTTCTATTCTGTTCTGATCTATTCTATTCTGTTCTATTCTATTCTGTTCCAGGTATGTAGTAGTACTGTGCATGTGCAGTAGTACTTTGCAGTAGCACTGTGTAGTAGTACTGCAGTAGTACTGTGCAGCATTACTCAGCATTACTAGTACCGTGTAGTAGTACTATGTAATAGTACTCAGTAGTACTCAGTAGTACTGTGTAGTACTGCAGTACTCAGTAGTACTGTGTTTTCAGGTTGCCAGGTCTCTGGGAATCTTCGATGAAGTGAACAAGCTGAAAGTTCTTCCTGGAGCGTCTCACAGCTCTGCCGCTCTGACCAGCAAGAACGTTCGATACATGGAGGTAAAGATGGTTCTAATATCACCAGCTGATCAATATGCTGATCAGTTCAGTCAGCTAATCAATTCAGTCATATGAAGCCCTTTACAATGTTTTTGAACAGCCAACACACTGGCAGACCAATGAAACAGAAAGAACAAGGTGTAAAACAGTAAAAAGCCTTTAATACAGATCAAACAAAAGGAATAAATAACAGGCAAGGCAACAAGGATAAAAGGAGTTAAAGCCAACGAAACTGACTCTGAGTTCCACAGGCAAGTTGATCCAAAACCAAAAGTCTGGTCAGCTAAGCCTGGTCATGGGTGCAGGAACAGTCTAAAGCCTGGTCAGCTTTAGTGTTTAGTCTGATACAGGAACAGTCTAAAGCCTGGTCAGCTTTAGTGTTTAGTCTGATACAGGAACAGTCTAAAGCCTGGTCAGCTTTAGTCTTTAGTCTGATACAGGAACAGTCTAAAGCCTGGTCAGCTTTAGTGTTTAGTCTGATACAGGAACAGTCTAAAGCCTGGTCAGCTTTAGTGTTTAGTCTGATACAGGAACAGTCTAAAGCCTGGTCAGCTTTAGTCTGGGTGCAGGAACAGAAAGGAATTTCAGAAAAAAGTTAAACATTTCACAGGGCCTTAAAGATCTAAATATATATAATTAGAGGATAAAACTTAAAGCAGACTTGATTTTTCATTGGAACGATTCAGTTATTGATCCATTGAAATCAAACACAGAAACTCGCCCTTTCTAGAATTCCAAGATGCTGCCGCCATCGAAGAGATTTAAGATGGAGAACAGCGTTCCTGTCCATCAGAACGGCATAGAGACGCCCAAGAAAGGTAGGAGTACTACACTGTACTACTTATTACTGCAGTAGTACATCAATACTGCTACACTGTACTACTTACTACTGTAGTAGTACGTTGATACGACACTGTACTACTTACTACTGCAGTAGTACGTCAATACTACACAGTGCTACTTATTACTGCAACATTAAATCAATCCTACTGCAGTAGTAGGGCAGTACTACACTGTTCTGCATATTACATTACATTGCATTGCGTGATTTAGCAGGCGCTTTTGTCCTAAGCGACTTACAATAAGTGCATTTTGTCAACAGTAGTCAAACCAACGGTATATCACTTTATCAGCTAAGCCTTCAGTAGGAATGAGTAGCATTTATAGAATCCGTTTTTTTGTGTTTTTTGTTTTTATTAAGAGAAGAAGGGGAAGAAGATTATATGTACAATACATATTCCTACATACATTGCATATTCCTTAGAGGCCAATGTTTCTCCTGCTGCTCAACAAAATCTCCAATGATATAAGCTGCATTAGTAGATGAAGCTCTGGGCCCCTGCAGAGTAGCTATCACTCCTCCTGAGGCCTGGCTCTGACCACAGTGCCAGGGATGTCGCAAGTTTTGAGGGAGCGTGCAATTGTCATGCTGACTGCAGGAATGTCCACCAGAGCTGTTGCCTGTGAATTGAATATTCATTTCACTACCGTAAGCCGTCTCCAATGTCGTTTCCGAGAATTTGGCAGCACATCCGACCGGCCTCACAACCGCAGACCACGTGTAACCACGCCAGCCCAGGACCTCCACATCCGGCTTCTTCACCTGCGAGATCGTCTGAGACCGGCCACCCGGACAATGTGTTGTGTGATAAAACTGCACATTTTAGAGTGGCCTTTTACTGTGAGCAGCCCAAGGCTCACCTGTGCAATAATCATGCTGTTTAATCAGCATCTTGATATGCCACACCTGTCAGGTGGATGGATTATCTTGAAGAGGAGAAGTGCTCACTAACACGGATTGAAACAAATTTGTGAACAAAATTTGAGAGAAATAAGCCTTTTGTGAGCATAGAAAGAGTCTTAGATCTTTTATTTCAACTCATGAAAAATGGGAGCAAAAACAAAAGTGTTGCGTTTATATTTTTGTTCAGTGTATATATATGTAACCAGCAACTTATACACCCACCAGGCCACCAGGTTATGGCAGTGGCCTGCTGCACAGCTGTTGTTGAGTAGCAGCCAAGCCACCAAGTTATAGTAATGCATGGTGAAACTACAATTTAAGCAGGAACTCTCAACTGGGATTCCTAGAAGGAAAAAGGAGAGAAAGAAAGCAAACCTTAGCTCAGCTAGTTATCATAGCAGAAGCATGACGCAGTAGCTACACAGATAGCTGCTAACAAACTGACACTAGAATAGAAGCAAGTAGCCAAAGGTACACACAGTAAGCAATACTCCAATAAATACTTGTATGGAAGGGCTAACACTGAGCTGCACCAGGCTAGATCCCTCCACTGGGAATGCTAGTGAATCGTAAAATCTCTCTGCTGCAGAGTGATATCAACATTGGAGTGATCCAACTGAGGGAAACATAACCAGCATAGAATCTAGAACCTAGATCTTCACCATGTAAAACTACTTGGTTTTTTTTTCTTTTCTTTTTTTCTTTTCTTTCTTAAAAAGTCGGGACCTCTGCAACCCCTGTGACCTCTGCGACCCCTGCAACCCCGGTGACCTCTGTGACCCCTGCAACCCCGGTGACCTCGACCCTGAAGTCCTGCTCCGTCTCTGTTTCTCCTCTGGTCTCAGCGGGATCCAGACTCTCCACCACCGTCTCTTCCTCCAGGTAACTCCTCCCCCTGTCCAAGCTAACCCCTCCCCCTGTCCAGAGTAACCAACTAATCCTTGTGAGCTTGACTGCAGTGGGAGAAGAGACTTTTTAGTCATTCTGTATTTCTGTTCTCATAGCTCCTGTAGCCCCGCCTCCACCAAGCCGTCGTCCGCCCTGTCCCCGCCCACTGTGACAGCCATGGAAGTGACCCAGGAAGCTCCAGGCAGCGAGGGGGAAGCTGCAGACTCTGCTGCCCAGGAAGTGTCCCTGCAGACGGGGCAGGCAGGCTCCATAGAGGATCAGGTCCTGAGCACCAGTGACATCGCAGCCCAGATGAAGGAGCTGGAGAAGGCTTTGGGTTCGAGTCCGGAGCCGGCGGCAGAGAGACGGCAGGCTCCTCCCTCTGGCTCCGCCCACACATCCGCCTCCTCTCCGCCCCAGCAGAGTGAAGCTGCCCCGGCTGTGACTGGAGCTGTGGTGACCTGTGAAGCCAAAGGCCTGCAGGAGGGCCAGGAGATTTACATCCAGACTGAAGGTCTGACCATGCAGCTGGCCGAGCCGGGGTCAGACCGGATCGTGATCGTCAACGGGCCGGACGGGACCACCATGCACATCCGAACCCCGGAGGGCGTTCCCCTGGAAGCTGTCCACGCCCTGCTGGGCATCGAGGCTTCAGAGGGCCGAGCGCCGCAGTGATCCGCCTGGACACACACATATGTATATGTATATATATATAATATAATATATAATTTATATATACATAGATAATGGACTGATTAAATCTCGCTGTAGACTGAAGTGTTTTTTAATGGAGACTAAGGCTGGGCTTCCACTCGGGCAAGAAATCTGCTCACTGATGTTTCTCAGTAAATATCAGATGGAGTTAGATGATTCTGTTCTGGTGCGACTCTAGCCTCAGTCTGTATTGAGGATGTTTTTTGAGTTTGGAGGCGACTTATAGTATTTGTTGCAATGTCCTTCCTTCCTCTATCTGGAGACCAACCTAAACAGCAAGTCAAGGATACTGAAATTCTGTTGGAAAGAACACGTTTCAGCTCCTATAGCCTTCTCCAAAAACTCTCTAGTTTCTTCACCAAAAACCCTAAACTCGCTAGTCTGTTCTCTAAAAACCCTGAACTCAGTATCGCTCAAACTGCAGCATGTTGGCGAAGGGAAGTGGTTCATTTTACAGACGGGACAGAGTCACAGCGGGCTGGAAGGATGAGAAGTAAACTAAAAAATACAGTCGCAAAACTCAGTTCTGCTCTTGGTTCAACCATCTGTTCATTTAATAGAGCTTAGGAAAAGGAGGAGTGGCCACTAGAGTCGTGACATCAGTGTCCGCTCATCTGCTCTTGGTGTTTAGTGTTCAGTAACAGGAAGTAACGATCCTTCATGCTGTCCATCCTCTGGTGGTTTTAAGGTCTCTCCAGTATTCTTTGTAAATTTGTAAACTTGTTCTTTTTCAATGTTTTCATATTTGATAGGAATAGCCCTTCATTTAAGAGAGAAAAAGTGCTTAGTTGGTTGTGATATGTTTATATGTAGATAAATATGGAAACAAAGTTAAAAAAAAAAGTTGCACTATTTTATTACTTTTTATAAAAATTCCCAGCGTAACATTTTCCAGATGTAAGCTTAGGTTTGTACTACCTTGGGAAATTTATGCAAGGATGGGACATCAAAAAAATTAATTTGGAGGAAGTAGTACTTTTATTCATTTTCATGTGATTGTTCTGATTGCTGAATGCAGTACAACCATTTCATAAGCTGGTCAGTCCAGTTCAACATGTTCCTCCAATAAAATGATGAGAAACTCAACATTGTGCTGTGAGTCAGTGGATTTCTTCATGTCTCAGAACACACATATTTATATAACAAATATCTATCAAAAAATATTATATGTAACCGTTTGCAGCCTCACAGTCACATTTTCATCTTCCTCGTTAAAGCGGCCGGTGTCCGGTCTCCAGCAGCAGCGCCTCCAGCGTCAGCCGGGCCTGGGGGAGGAGGAAGGGCTGCTGCAGCCAGCAGGACAGGTAGACCATGCAGAGGTCAGAGGTCACGGTGTGGGCCACTTCCTGCAGGACGGCCCGCTTCAGCCTCAGCTCCTGGCTGTATGAATCGAACAGGCGGCTGGACGCTTCCACTGCAGAGAGGAGGAACCTTTAAACCGGAGTTGCAGATGGACGTCCAACATGGTGCATGTATACAGGATGTTATGTTGTCATGGTGACGCCTGTCTGTCTTCCTCTGTCTGTCTGTCTGTATGATCTCATTCGATTTTGCTGATATATTTGCAAACTACTTGGAAAAACTGCTGTAACTCTTTAATTCGTATTAATACTAGCTGTGTTATGTGAAGTATGTTGACAGAAATATTTGCTAATTAATGCATTAATTAGCCAATGAATGACCTAATGAGCATAATTAAAATATCTAGCCCATCAGTAGGACTAACTGGCCCAGACTCACCAAACTGAGCTGTGGTCCAGCTGTGGAACAGTGGAATCTTCCGGCCTTCGGCTCCAAACTGAAACTCTTCCAGATGTGCGATTCCTCTCTGTGACTCCAGCAGACGCTCCATCTTACAAACCACTGCATTCTGGAGGGAGGGAGAGAGACTTTTCAACATGGAGAACATTTATTATTATGCTTATTCCTGTGGGCGAAGAGCTGCAGAAAGTAAAACTTCACCATCTTGTCCACAACAGCCAGCAGCTTGCAGCACTCCTCCTCCAGCTCTCTGCTCCGGCCCGAAGCTCGCTGCGGTTCAGGAGGCGGAGCTTCATCCACCACCTGCTGCTCCGTCTGGGAGCTGAGGACAAGAGTGATGAGACATTCGGACTGCGCTGCACTGTACTGATGAAAACTTTATTGATCCCCAAGGAACCCAAAAACTGAGGCAGCCACCCTACACACAAAACACACACAGACAGACAGACACAGACGGTATACACTTCAGCATCAAACACATGATTATCTGCCGTAGTTCAACATCATATCCAAGATTTATCCATTATCCAGTGTTACTAGAAAACATCAGTTAAAGCAATATTCCCCTTAGTTTAAACTCAGTTTCAGGTGTCAGGTCTCCCCTTCTGAGCAGAATAACCAGGTTCAGGTTGAACATGGAGTAATCTCACTCTGTCTCAGACTGACAGAGGTCTGGAGAAATTCCTGTCAGAAAATGTAGGATCTTGAGGACCTTGTGGATCCAGAGGAGCCGTTTGATTGGCTCAGAGTTTGAAAACACACGGCGCCTCGCTTCCTGTCCAGTAGGAACAAGTTTCCTGTTTCAGTTCAGCTGCTCTAACCAGAAAAACAGATGAAAACTTCGACTTCGACTGAGTGGATGAAGCCTTCACAGCTTCTGAGCTCCAACACAGGATGGAACGGCTGTTTACGTTTGATGTATCAAACCCGGCCGACAGCCTGTGATGCATTATGGGAGAGAGAAATGTCTAGTTTCAGTAGTCAGTGATAGTGGAACAGGAAGTTGCTCTAAAGGCCAAAGGGACTGAAGCTGAAAATACTGAGTGGAAAACGTTCTGGGCCAGATTTCTTCAGTTTCTTCCAAAAAAAAAATTGTTTTATGTTGAATTCCAGATATTCTATGATTCTGTTTGTAAAGTATCTAAAAACAAAAAAGCTTTAAAGACATCTCATCTCTTGAGAAGCATTGTGGACAACATAACCAGATGATTTAAGTTGGTTTGCGATATTGCTTATTCACTTTTCTAAGGTGTATTTATTTATTTATTTACTCTTAATTTCTGTATTATGTATTTTTTTCACATTGTACAATTTTATTTCTGCTTGTGTTTTTGTGAATAGTCTATTTTTTTTCTCAAATACTCCCTGTACTGTCATTTGTATTGTACTGTATATTACTATGTTGTTAATAAAGTAAAAAAAAAAAAAAAGTTCTGTAGGAAACACACAGGTGAGCAGCAGCGCCAGGCTCCGCCCCCAGAGCAATCTGATTGGACAGCCCACAGAGGCTCCGCCCCTTTCTAACCAACCGCTCTGCTTGAATTTCTCCAGACCTGCGTCAGTTTGCTTCAGCAGATCAAACTTGGCGTCTTACTCTTTCAGTCTCAGGTTGACGATCCTGCCGGCGGCGCTGAAGCCTTCGTCGTTCAGCTTCTCCCACCTGAGGATCAGGTTGTGCCAGTCGGCCGCGTTGTCTTTGATCTTCCTGGCACTTCCTGTGACAGCAGAGCACTTCCTGTTTCCTGGGGTCACAACGCCGTCACCTGACTGGGCTGGAGGGGGACGTGCGGTCAATATTTACATACTGTGTGACACACTTCAGGTCTTCTGTGCTGTCATGGAGCCAGCAGGGTGAGCCGACTGTTAAAACACTCTGCAAGTACAGGTATTATAATTATTAGGGTTCTCTATAGAGCTGCAACGATTAATCGATTAGTTGTCAACTATTAAATTAATCGCCAACTATTTTGATAATCGATTAATCGGTTTGAGTAATTTTTTAAGAAAAAATAAGTCAAAATTCTCTGCTTCCAGCTTGTTAAATGTGAATATTTTCTGGTTTCTTTCCTCCTCTATGACAGTACACTGAATATCTTTGGGTTGTGGACAAAACAAGACATTTGAGGACGTCATCTTGGGCTTTGGGAAACAACTAATCGATTAATCAAGAAAATAATCCACAGATTAATCGACAATGAAAATAATCGTTAGTTGCAGCCCTAGTTCTCTACATACTATTGGAACCTCGGGCTGGGCAATATTGACAAAAATCAAATATCACAATACCTTAGATCGAATACCTCCATATGGATAATGTGACCGTATTTTGGGGATTAGTATTCGTGCTTCCATAAGATATTTGCACATGATTTATTTTTTTTAAATTAGTAATGATCATTAGTAATCAGTAATATTAATATGGATATGATGAGCAGGTAGCAAGTCAATCATTGTTAATTTAATTCAGCCAGAACAGACTGATGAGTTAAGAAAGTTGTATTACTTTACAATAACACAGCCTTTAAGACCAGGAAAAGAAACATTTAAGTTATTTGACAATATTATGATAACCAAAATCCTAGACGGTATCTAGTCTCATATCACAATATCAATACCGATATATCGCCCAGCTCTCTATTCTAACTGCTGGAATACCTCTTATTATTATTATTGTTCTTTTTTTCCCCCTGTATTTGGTCCAAATACTGGGCCATATATTGCTTTCTCTATTTCTATCTTTTTTATTTAAATCTAAAGACAGTATGCATGTACCCTGGTGGTCTATAATGAGATGTAACAGACAGATAGACTTCACACTTTGTCCACATGCTGAACAATCTGCCAACAGATAGAACCATAAAGCTCACCTGTCAAAAGTTTCTCTCATATTTTATTTTTTGAAAAACCGTTAAAAAACTAACCCTACTGCAGGTTGGTCCAATCGGCATGAAGTCTGGTACAAACAATCACATAACCTAACCCTAACCTAAACCAACTTAACCTAAACCTAAACCTAACCTAAACCAACTTAACCTAAACCTAACCCTAACCTAAACCAACTTAACCTAAACCTAACCCTAACCTAAACCAACTTAACCTAAACCTAACCCTAACCTAAACCTACTTAACCTAAACCTAACCCTAACCTAAACCTACTTAACCTAAACCTAACCCTAACCTAAACCAACTTAACCTAAACCTAACTGTAACCCTACTGAGAGATCGGTCTGAAGTTTTTTAAACTTTACTGAGTGACTTAATGAGATTGATACCAAGTTCTGTTACTGAGAACAAACTCAAACTACGATGAGAGAATAAATACTACTACTACTACTACTACTACCACCACTGCTACTACTACTACTACTACTACTACTACTACTGCCACTACTACTTTTGCTACTACTACTACTACTACTACTACTGCTACTACAGACAGTCAAACTGTCAAGTTATTGAATGATAATGATTGAATGAATGATTTGAGAAAAGCAGCTGATTAGCAGCAGATAAAGTAAAGTAGATATTTATATTTATTTATATGTACTGCATTCTTACCTTCCATTGCAGCCCGTCTGCTGTAAAACAAAAGATGACGTCTTGATTATTTACTGCCGTCTCAGTTCGCTCCTTTAAAACAGCAGATAAACAAAGTGCTGAGGTCAGAGCAGCTCCACATTAAACTGAGAGCGACTTCCGCTTTCTTCTTCTTCTTATTCTTCTTCTTCTTCTTCTTTGAGTTTAATGGTAAATATGTTCACATCGCCCTCTGCTGGTTCGGAGTGAAATGAATAGAATATAAAACCGATACTGCACATGTGCAGTATCTATTCAGTATCTATTTTATATTCTATTCATTTAATCTTTAAAAAAAAAATCCTTCATTATATTCTAGAAATATACTGAGAGTTTGAATTGTATATACATTATCAATACTCACGTAATGTTCCCAGGAACCTATTTATTATTTATAATTTACACACTATTGAATGTTGAATTATATTATTGAAATGACTGAATGAGTTAAAATAGTTTGAGATGGTTGTTTATCTGTTTTTATTTATTTTAATGTTCACTTTATATTCAGCACTTTGAGCTGCAAACCACATGAAAGGTTTTACAAATAAAGTTTATTATTATTAGAAATGACTCAAATTATACAGCCGTGTTTTTCATTAGCCTATTATTAAAATTCATATGCCAACATTCCTCACATTCATCGGAAAGGTTTCCTTTGAAGGACTTTATATGAAAAGATTTAAAATCGTTTCATCACTTCATTCATATCTGTTACTAATATTTAGCTCTATTGTATTTGCTGGGATTGTTCTTTCTTTCTTTCTTTCTTTCTGTCTTTCTTTCTTGTTCTCCGCTAAAAGTATCTGTAGCTCAGAAAGTGTAAGTAAATAACTTCTGAACCGTGTGTCGTAGACTGAAACTTCTTGTGTTCCTAGATTATTTGGAATGTGCCGAGTCCAACCCATATATCACTTTCGATGTCCACCTTATTGCATTGTCGGCTATTTTGAATTATTTAAGAAACACTTTTTTTGCAACTCCTCCTAGGCCATTCATCCATTTCACATGAAACTTGGTGTGGACAATCTTGGGACGGTCCTCTTTCAAAGTTGCATAAAGGTTATTGATAGGTCAAATGGTTTGGCTTTTATCGACCAATAAACTTTTAACAAAACACGCCATAACACTAAATTGCCCATAACTCATTACCCATTCATCGAATTAAGCCAAAATGTTAAACACATGTTGAGAAGTGTTGCGTGAACACCCCCCCCAAAAGCATTTTCAACTCTACCACTAGTGGGCGCTATAAATGCAAAAAGTTTATATCTCGTAATCGGCTACATGGATTCGTATGAATTCGGTTCGCACGATCTAGGTTCATGACTCAGTCGATGCATAAAATTTGGTAATGATTGATTAAAGTGGCCGTGGCTTATTACAACAAATCTAAATTTCTAGACATTTCACATTTCAAAATTCAAAACATCTAAATAAATCACCCGTACGTTCCATAGAGCTGAATTTCTTTCAGCACATCCACTGAATTGTGACAAAAGTTTGCCTCACTGCAACCTATGGTCAATTCAGAAGTCTGTCACTCTATATTTTTCAAAATATGCAAAATCAATTAACATCTCCACAAGTCTTCATTCATATGCTACCAAAATTGATACAGACATTCTCTAGATGGTAGATATCAAGTTTTTCAAAGGGTGTTCAGATCGGTCAGACTGTGAGTCCGCAGTGATATTCAATATCTTACTGTAATTAGTACTGTATGCACATAATTTTCTATTTCGCCAAATGTTTGATCAGATCAATATTGTCAATATTTGACAATACACCCGAAACCAGCAGAATGATGTGTGATTTTTTTTCAGAATTTTATCACTAACAGTTTGACTGTTGTAAGCGTTTTAAGTTTAAATAGACAAAAATACCCCAGTTTTGCACATGTGATGTCATTGCCTCAACTTGTGAGAAGGTGTGTGGAAACCATGTCTCCCCAGTGGCGCAGTCACTAAGTCGCCTTCTCTGGGGATACAAAGGTCCAGGTCCCCAGGTGACCAAGTCCTACCTGCCAACGATGTAGCAGTTCATGCATGTGGTATGTTTTCAAGTGCTTATTGAGGTCATATTAAGTCGAAGGTTGTCTATTGTGACCCTGAGAAAATTTCTTTTTATTATTATTTTTCTCTGCTAAAAGTGTTTGTGCAGCAAAAACCATAAGACCTAGAAACACCAAAAATTGGCAGGTGGGTTGCAAATTTCACCCACTACTCAGTTTTCCCCACTGTGGCACACAGCAAAGTGGAAGTTGGCAGAAAGGTAAAACTCAGGTCTTTCGATCACAAGGTTGTGAGTTCAAGTTCCTTATGAACTGTGACCATTTTGAAGTTTCATGAAAGTAAATCAACACTAAATCACAGAGTGTAGAAAACTCAAAGCAGGTGTTTGACATCATCTGTCAATGGCAAAATACCTGATTGGCATCACTGATTGGGGCGTGGCCAGACCTTTCAACCCATAGAGAGCAGGGCAGCAGCGGCTTTCTGGGCCGTGTGATTTAATATTGTTTTATTTGTTAATGGAGAGTATTACAATGTTTTATAAAGTGATTAGCGCTGTCAATCATAGGCTGCAGTATCACAATACTTCTCCCTTTAGTTATTTTCTCCTCAGCAACCCTGTAACAGGAGTTTAGCTCAATAGGTAAAGTGTCAGCCTCTCGTGTGGAAAATTGTGGGTTCAAATCCAGGCTTGTCCTTTCTGAAGTCATTAGTTGTCAAGAACAAGCGGTATGTGTTCTAATAGAAAGTCTGGCCATTGTGAATAACTTCAACAATGTGGTTGCAATGAAATTATGAACTTCACAGAAATCACGGGCCAACACAAAAGCTGGTGTTAGACTGCATGTTCGATCTTCACAACACGTCAGTTTTTGTGTGTCTTTATACCTTCTGTAATGTTTTGTCTATCTGTCTGTCTTATCAAATTGTGCTTGGACCCCTCAATCGTCGCTTGCAGCTATATTATCACATTTATTTATATGATTAGGCTACATGTATATATGATTACATGAATTTGCATTAACTTCTGTCTATCCTGCTCACATTAACACTGAGGCTCTGTATACTGTATAGTTTTAATATACTGGATTTTATTATACTAAACTGTATTATAATAAACTTTATTGACCCTTGTTCCCCAGCTGAACTAAACATCTCAGTCTGTATCAGCATCAGTTTTTATTACACACAGAAACCTTTTCCAGAACAGTGTCAGTCTAAAATTATAATCATAATGAATATCTGTAGTTAGCCGCTAATTTATGATAATAATATAATTTACTGACGTCATCACCGTGTTAATGGTTTATTTAGTGAGAGGTTGTAGGTGAAGCGAGAGGTTCCACTCCTGTGTATTTCCATCTTCCAATGAATCCTGTTGAACACCAGAAAAAAGCAGGAGTGAGACCTCTCACTCCGCCTGCAGACTCTCTGGTCAGTGACGTAACGCCTGAGAGAGTTTTGCTCCCTCAGCGCAGACTATCAGGCGGCACGGCTGTCAATCATCAGCTCGCCTCTTTCGGCAGTATAGACTCTGTTTATGAAATCTAAAAGAAATTCAAAACTTCTCCAAAGCTTTGTAACTTCTCATGATTTCACAGCCTTGCTTTGTTAGTGAAAGTGTTTTACAAACCTCATGTAACTTGATAAGCAGTTAGCTCTTAGCTAGTTAGTTTGGAGAAGTAGACCATATTTAACATGATTTCTTCTTAAAAATGGTCATTGTTATGTCTCTAGCTATAGTGATGAGAACACACTTGACTTCAGTGATAAAATGTTAAAACACTTGAGGCAATACTTCCTGCCGGACTGCATTTCACAATTAATTCCTCAAAGGCAGCAGGTGCAAAGCAATGTGATTTCATAAAAGTTCGCAAAATGAGCACAAAGTCTGAAACATAGATTACGTGCTGTGGACACAAATTATGCTTCAGATTACGTTCCTCCACCACAAACTGGATTCTGTCACAATAACACAATTTTGACACAACATTTTCAGCTAAAAGTTTAGGCAACTAAAACAACTTGGTTAAGGTTAGGTTACAAATTCAGAAAACATAATTTAAATTCAGTCGTCTGCTGGAACAAATCTCATTTACACAAACACAAGATCTCAAATCAACCTTTTCAAGTCATCAAAGTACAAGCCAGAGTCAAGTCCCAAGTCACCAGAACCCAAGTCAAGTCAAGTCTTCTCTTCATGCATCAAGTCAAGTCTCAAGCAATTAAAACTGTCATGTGACTCGAGTCCCCACCTCTGTAAACGACAGAAGCAGAATGACACATTGAGCCTCAGGACAACAGACCTCTAAAAAGTATTCTAAAGAAAGTTATGAGAATATCCTGCAACTATTATTACTGACAGAATATCACTAAAGTGTATTCATGTATAGTTAGGGATACAACAGTGACTAGTTTTAAGAAGAAATCATGATAATTATAGGCACCTCTCCAAAACTTTAGCTCCTAGGTTAGGTACTAGCCAGCTAACAGCATTACCATGTGGTGCAGTTTGATTATCACTTGCAGTTGAAAGAGACGAACCGCCGCCTGGCCACAGCCGCCTGGCAGACCGTACTGAGGGAACTAAAGTTCCTCAGGCAACACAGACAGGACCAGAAGGAAGAGGAAGAAGGAGAAATGACGGGTGAGAGTCAAATTTACTTTCAGATTTAGATTCAGTCTGTCTTGCTTTGGTAAAAAGACTCAGAAGAATCAAACAGGTAATAGAAGAATCAGAGAAGAATCAGCATCTATGAAACATTAGTTAACAGAAGAATCAGCATCTATGAAACATTAGTTAACTGAAGAATCAGGATCTATGAAACATTAGTTAACTGAAGAATCAGGATCTATGAAACATTAGTTAACTGAAGAATCAGGATCTATGGAACATTAGTTAACTGAAGAATCAGGATCTATGAAACATTAGTTAACTGAAGAATCAGGATCTATGAAACATTAGTTAACTGAAGAATCAGGATCTATGGAACATTAGTTAACTGAAGAATCAGCATCTGTGACACATTAGTTAACAAAGTGAACACCATGACTCTGGGAGAACTGCAGCTTCCTGAAGAAGTTTGGGTTCAGGTGTTCAGCTTCCTGTCAGTTCAGGACAAACTGAGTGTCCGGGCGACCTGCAGGTATTTCAGAGAAATCCTGGACAAATCCTGCTGCCTGTGGAAAGGTTTCTCTGTGGTTCTCAGTAAGTTCTCTGCCTACAACCGGCAGTTTTGGAGCAGCTTGGCCCAAAGGAACATCGGCAGCGTGGTGGTGCGGAACGGCAGGAGGAAGAACCTGAAGCAGCTCGGCACGTGGCTTCCCGCCGTCGGCAGCATCGCCTTGGAGAACTGGTCCGAGGTCAGCGCCGACGAGCTGAAGCTCTTCTCCGAGCTGCGGTGTCTGGCCGTCAGATCGTCCGTCAGCCCGCTGAAGGTTTCAGGGTTTCTGATTCCTCTGAGTCTGCAGCTCACCCAGCTCAGCGTCTGTAACGTCAGACTGGCCTGTCCCGCCACCGACTTCATCAACGCCGTGTCCAACATGACGCGTCTGACCTCGCTGCTGTTCCACCATGATGGAAGTCAGCGCGTTCCTCTCAGGGATTTTCATGCCTTGCTCAACGGCCTGCCGAACCTGCAGCACCTGTCCTGGGAGATGATCACCTATAAAACACTGACGGATGACTTCTTTAACCCCACTGCAGGTCAGCACACTGCGCACGCACACACACACACACACACACACACACACACACACACACACACCACAATAAAGTATTATTATTGATTCTTTTAGAATCTTTCAGATGAAGTTGGGGTTTTATATATGAGAGCCGTGAAACCAACATCCTCTGAAACTTGAAACCTTAGACTCAATCTGTTGTTCATCTAGTTATTGCAGTAATGGTTACTGTCTCTTTAAGAAATGGCCTGGCCTGTGTTCTGTCTACTGTGTTCTGTTTACTGTAGACGGATAAAGTTGGATTAATGCCAGTGGATTGGAGCTGCACAGTTTTCTTACCACATCATAACGCTATCACATTGTCATTACTTTGCAACAGTTATTCAGACTTTTACTCTATCTTGTAAGATTCATTTAATCTAGTAAGACTAAAACAGAAAGTCTCCTTCTCTGCTGCAGCCTGTGGCCGGCCGGCTGATCTGGTCTTATCCAGTCTGGAGCTGCTGAACTACGACACTGTGGTGTCACAGGAAGTCCTGCGGCCTTTGTCCCGCCTCCGCAGCCTGTCCATCTATCACCTGTACTCTGTCCCCGGTCCAACATGCCACCTCCAAACATGGCTGACCGGCCTGCAGCAGCTGACCTGCCTCAGCGTGCATGGTGACGTGTCTAAATATCTATTAACGTTTCATCTTATTTTATCTACACATTTGTAAGTTTTATCTTATTCTATCTTACTCTATCTACATATCTATTAGTTTTATCTTATTCTATCTACACATCTATTAAAGTTTCATCTTATCCTACCTGAAAGAAGACAGGGAAGGTAACAATACTGCTGCCACTGGTCACATTTAACATTAACATTAATTCCTGTTCATTTTACCACTGACAAACACAAAATAAGTTTTCCTTAAATATAGTGAGGTATGGAATTTGTCCGAACAATCATTTTTGCATAGATAGATTCCACGTCATTCACATCACACAGCCCTTTCTCACTGAGCTTTTATCACAATCACCAGTTGGGACACAAACTAGAACTAGAACAACTCTTGAAAGTCCCACCTTTTATTTAACCAGGTATGTCTCGTTGGGATTAAACATAAAAACAAAACACTTACATGTAGCACAAATGAATACAATCAAGATTAATAGAATCAATAAAGTACATAATTTAAACTGTATAAACAATTTCCAATAGAGTTACTTTCTACACCCTTCATAGAAGAGAATTCACCAAAGTAAATCAGTTTTAAATTATTCTGCAGTGCGTTCCATGTAGAGGGAGCTGAGTACTTTTTTACCCAGCTCAGTTTGAACATCCTGTGAGCGTAAACCATAATGCCCAAGGTTTAGTTTTGTGTGTAGCTGTCTGTGTCCACCTGGTTTCATCAGTGTGTTTTGTGTGGCAGGCGGTCATCCTCTGGGCGTGTACGCAGACTTCCTGCCTGCTTCGCTCCGCAGCCTGACGCTGTGTGTCGACTTGACGGCTGAAGACCTGCAGACGGTCGGGACGAAGCTTCCCGACCTGCAGCACCTTCACCTGGAGCCCTGGGGCTCCACCGGCCTCGTCGGCCTCGTTCCTCAACTCTTCCCCCGGCTCCGGACGCTCAAGATGCGGTGAGTCGACACAGTGTGCTCCTCATACCACAAGTTTGAATCTGCCTCACGACCTTTAACATCTTTGCTGCTTGGGGATCTGTCTCTCTCCCCATAGCAAATCAGGTCAATTCATTGCAGAAGACTGCCACCTCATGGATTTTTAACTTTAGTTTACTAAAACACTGAAAGAGAAGGAAAAAGAAGAAATACAAGCTATGTGGGTGAGAAATACCCACAAGATGTCAAAATGACGTGTGGTAAAGCAAAATTTTCTTCCAACTGGTCTCCAAGAGACAGCAGCGTAAGGGTCGGACCATTTTGAGAGTGGACTTAGGCAAATGCCCAGTAAAAAAGTTTAAATTTTGGTAATGAAAGGCCACCATATATCTGAAGAGGCTGCATGACCAACATATAGTAAAATATCGTCAGCATAAAGAAATATTCGGTGTGAAGTGTTACTAAAAGTAATGGGATGCAAGATGTTTTCAGATTATTGGGCAAGAGGCTCAAGATAAAGGGCAAACAATAGAGGAGAAATGGGGCATCCTGGGTGAGTCCCACATAACCTTTCATTCCTAATTGTATTTTTTTTTTAAAGAAAATAAGAAATCTACTTTGATATTATGGATTATCTGTACATCAGTGACAAAAAACATCTAATTGAATCCATTCTGAATTAAGGCTGCAACACCACAAAATGAATGTCAAGCAGGTTGAACACTTTCTGAAAGCACTGTATTCATGACTAAATACATATTTAATATGTATTTATGTATTCTATGTATTTATGTGATGTCATCACTGCTGTCTTACCAATCCTAAACATTGTTTGGACAGAAAAGTACAGCAAACAGTGAATGTGCATTGCATTTTGCGTCACTTCAGCAGGTTTAAACCCGACCACGGTTGTGACTGTTTTGTTGCAGGCATCACCACGTGCCAGACAGCGACTTCCTGCGTCTTCAGCAGCTGCAGCACCTGGAGACTCTGGAGATTCTGGACTCATACCACCGACCTGACCGGGATGATCCGGACCGGGTCACCTACCGGCCCGGCCCACACTTACTGCACCTAATCGCTCAGCTGCAGAGCCTGACCAATCACAGAGTCCGAGTCATCACCTGCAGACAGCACCGAGACCCGCTCACCTGTCACTGTGTTTAATCTCGCCCACCCCTCCCATTTAATGTCACTATAAAATCAATGCAAGGGTAATTTTGGTTCAGTTAAGAATGAGCAAATGAGGGTAAAAAATCTGTATTTAATGCATCACTTTCACATTTTATAATTTAAATTAATTTACATGAATGTGTAGTCTGTCAGTATCACACTAGACAGCTGACCAGGGGAATGTAGACAAACTTTATCTGTAAATAACTTTTTGTTTTCCTGCAAATAAATTTAAAATGAGACCTTAAGTGTGCGTGGCTTTCACATATTTGTATAGATTGATGTGATGCAAGAATGTCTGTATTTTTCAATAAATTAGCCCTTGCAACATGGGAAAAAACTGAATACAAATTGATAATATCAAAACTGATAATATCTTGGTCAGCTAAGACTGATGAACTGATTCAGCACTGAATTAAGTTATGATAGTCAGTGTAGAATGAATGAGAGGAGAAACTCAAATAATAAAGAAAATAAGATAAGGGGAAGATAAGAGAAAGAAAGTGGGCAGACAAGGAGTATAGGAGCCAGTTTTAATCTATCGTTGAAAGATCCCATATTCTACACTTTCCAGTGTTTTATTATATGTCTTGAAGTCCATGCAAAGCCGTTTGTGTGGTGTCATGTACCAGAAACACTCTCAATCCTTTTTTTCTCTCTGAGCCTTGCCAAGAACAGGCTGTTTCTGTTGCTGTGTCTTTAAGGCTCATTAATATTAAAGACCCTCTGTTCCGATTGGCTAACCGTTTCAAGAGTGAAACGTGAGACGCCGCAGCCTGGCAGCTACAGGTAGGGAAAACTCTCTGGTAATAAACAATGACAACCGCTCGTTTAGAGGCTCACTTTTCTAATGTTTCTAAGAGTGTGTAGATTTAGTTGGCGACCGTGTTTTGATACTTTCAGCATGTTTAGATAGACCATCCAAGTCCTTTATCATCACAGAGGCAAGGGGAATCCTGTTTTACATATGGGACTTTTAACTAGCTAACATTAGCTTCCCCTCACAACTTTTGCCGGTAGACATTAACTGACAAAAGAAACACATCTGCCTGAAGTGTGAAGGTTTCAGATGCAACACTACACTCATTTGGTGTCGCACATCTATTCATAGTTGTGTAATTCTACAGAAACAACCACGAAGAAGCATGCAACAACCAAGCACTTCCCAGTTGAGGCACAGGTCGGCAACACATCTGAAAACCAAAAACGGCACATGCTAATGCACCAGACCCAAAAGCAAAATGCAGCACTGATTTGCCCAGTGTGATGTAGTGTTGATTTGCTGTTTAAATAAGAATGGTGTTCTTAGTCCAGATACTGTTGTTTTTATTTTTCACTCCTATCATGTCTGTTCAGCTGCCAAAGTATTTTCTATATTGTGGCAGGTTTTACACTGGAGCGAATGAGCTGTGAAAATCTTTTCCTGTCTTTTCATGTGCTAAGAACTGGAGTTGGGATGGAAACTGCCTTTTTCAAATCTTGCCACACATTCTCAGTGAACAAACTGATTTTATCCTAAACCTATGATCGGACACAAATGTTTATTTCCAAAGAAAGGTTGACGAGTCTGAACTCCAGTCTGCTCATTCAAATAGATTAATAATTTCCATGTCTTTACCTGATGAGAGCAGAGGCCATACTGTCAAAAAATATTGTCAAACATTTCATTCATGCACCCATGGTTTCCTTTAAAGGATAAGGCTGGTGTTTAATGCATTTCTTACCATCAACAAATCCTATGAAAATAACAATCGGCAATGATTTTCTTTTGCTAACAATGTCCATGTAGCTGATGCCCTATAAAACCATGTCCCAGCAGCCATAGAACTCCACTGTATTAAAAACACGTCACAGAGGAGCAGCATGGCTGACTTTTTCCTCAACCAATTTAATAAGCCGACCGTAAACATGTTTTCCATCTCAGGAAAGTAGTTCCGTAGCACCGAAAATAATCCCCGTCGTATGAAGAATCGCCCCTCCCCCTCCCCCTCCTACCCTTTTTTATTTAAGATTTATTTTTGGCATTTTATGCTTTTTATTTGAGAGATATAGTGAGAGAGACAGGAGGGTATGGGAGAGAGAGCGAGGGGAGGACATGCAGCAAAGGACCACGGGTCGGATTTGAACCCGGGTCGCTGCGGGAAGGCCTGAGCCAAATGGTACGCGCCCTACTCGGTGAGCCACCAGGGCGCCCCCCCACCCTACCCTTTTCAATTTAATTTGGTAATAACTACAATAGTCTGACTTTTCATGGTAACAGCAATTTTTAAAATTGAAACTGTCTTTGTGAGCTGTATTTAAAGGTTTTTAGCTTACAATTGGAGCCAATGACTTCCGGGTTGAAGGCTAAAAAAAAAATGTGGGAAGTCAGAAAGTAATGGGAGTAGAGCAAACGCATTGTTGATTTTGTCATTTTCAGAAGATTTGTTCACGATAAGAAATGCATTCAAAAACACCACCCGTATCCTTTTAGTTTAAGGTTTGTCATCTGGTTTAAGGATTGTGAAAGTCACCAATCTGTGAAATGTCTAAAATGTTAGGCTGTTATGGAGGAATAGATAACCAATTTACAGAGAACTAATGCCTGCATTTTGACTTGCTTTTGGCTCACTGATGTCTTCCTACTAATATACTCCAACGCCTCACATTTCATTTAATGTAAATCTGAACAAAAGTGTCACTGAAATGAAGCTCAGAGGACAGCAGATAAGAAAACAAGGATTTTTATTTCCAAATTACAAATGTAGGCTTCGCACCCATGGCTATATACAGCTGGAAAAAAAAATACAATGTTACAAAAGACAAAAACATCTGTTAGGGCAATATCATCCAACCTCATGTATTCCTCTCATTCCTGCCATCATGCAGTCCACATTATAGTTTATACTCCCAGAATGCAGTGGGAGTCCAGGCGTGGCGTCTGGGCGTTCAGCACTGAGTCCGTCAGTGAAACCAGTCAGATGTTCAGCAGAACGTCCCGTTTCCCGTTTCAGGTCTGACCAGAGCATCATTCCGACACATCGCCTTCTTTCTGCTTCTTTTTCTTCTTCTTTTTTTTGGCACTTTCCCCCGTCTGGAAGAAGAGGCAGCGTGAGCTCGAGTTCAACTGGGGATTCAACTGAGGTTTCGCATACAGGAATACATTTAGTGGTCTTCACCATGACCCTCCAGTACTTTGGGTGGATTAGACCTTTAATCAGACTAATAGATGTAAACTCACCTCGCCCTCTGGCTCCGCCCCCCCTGCTGGCTCCGCCTCCTCTGCCGCCTCCTCCAGCTTTGCTTTCTTCTCTTTCTTCTTCTTTTTCTTCTCCTTCTTCAGCTCCTCTGCCGACGGAGTGGAAGGCGCTGTGTTTGCTCCTTCGCTGTCGCTGTCGCCCGCCTCCCTCTTCCTCTGCAGAAAGATAACCGGGTTAGACGATCACTTTACGCTCAAGTTCCATGACCAATATCTGAAAGATTTTAATATCCTGGGTATCACTTTGGCCACAAACTCACTTGACTAATGAAATAAAAATTAATAAATCTAATAAAAATTATAAACTATGTGGATCCAGCAGCAGTTTGTCTACATTTCCCCAAACTTTTTGAGCTTTGACTCTTTTCCAGACAGAATCCTGAATCCACAGATCAGAGGACTGAAACCTTTAACACATTCATCTCAAACTTTACCTTCGTCGTCCCGTCGCACGACTCCTCCTTTACCTTGGAGACACTAAATGGAAAGAAAAAAAAACATTGAAATATTGTTTCTTTAACGATGTCATTAAAACAAAAGCAGCTTCATTTAAACTCTGAATACACTGTTAACCAGTCCAAATAAAACTGTTCTCAGGTAAGTTTAACAGTATTGTTTAACTGTTCTCAGGTCAGCAGCAGCTCTGCAGACAGCAGGCTGCAGAAGCTGAAATCTGAGAATTTCTGTAGCAGACTGACTCCCTCAGAGAGCATGAGCAGCTCAACAAGGGATAACTGTCTGCACCGCCATCCCATAATCATGACAGTAATAATAAATGCATCATCATCATATCTGTAGTTTTCATAGTTAGGCTGAACCTGGAAACATGATTATATTAGACTGGATTAGACTAGACTGTGCCTGTAGTTACATTAGACTGGGTTACATTAGACTGTACCTGTAGTCTACATAGTCGTTCTTCCAGTTGGCAGGTGTGCTGCCGTTGGGTTTGCCATGTTTGTCCAGAAGACCTTTCTGAATCATCATCTTCTTCTGGCTGGCCTGGAGGTTTACATTGGAACCATGGGATTATTACTGAGATTAAACATTTACAACAGACACTTAACTGGTACTAAGCATTTCTCAGAAACCCAACAATAATTCAGGACTGGCATGAATGGATTTGTAGAAATCTTAAATGAAGCCCAGCAGAGAGAATGACTCAGAGCTAAAAGCAGCAGCGTCTGTCGTACCTTCGGGCCCAGACCCCACTTCCGAGGATACGTGTCTCGCTCCATGATCACCCTCTTGATCTTGGCGACGACGCCGTGGTCACATGTCGAGATCACCGCCGTCGTCATCAGGGCAACAGCTGAGGAGAAGAGGATCAATCAACTTATTTCAACTCTTGACAGGCGGTAACCCGAGTATCTTAGATCCTTTGGTTTCCCCCTGTACAGACTCGCTGTGCCTCGATAGATTGATAATCCTTAATAATCCTGAATCAAAGCATTTCATTCACCTGACAGATCTGTTTGTCTTTTTACTCCTCACACATTGCAGGAGTGAGTTACTGAAAACTATCAGCGCAACATTCACTGATATAAACTGTTAAACAGTTTTGCCCTGATGAAAAGGACAACATGGCTTTAGTCTCATTAGTTTAAAGGAGGGATTCGTCCCTAAGAAGCCATCAGACAAGGGTGATAGATAGCAGGTCATCATGGCGCATCAAGCGCTGCTGCAGGCTATTCAGCTCTTCATGTGGCTTCACCTTGAATATCCCCATTCACTCCCTATGGAGAAGCAGGAAACCTCACCTATACAGATGGCCTCCCCCTTTGTCGTTATGACGACGATGTCCTGGTTGATTTCAATCCCGTCTTCGTACCTCAAGACACCGGGCAGCATGATCTTCGCCCCGTAGCAGATCGCATTCACCTGGAGACAAAAACATACTTTATGCAAAAAACTAATTCCAAAGATTATTCTATTGTTGTGTTTTGGGGGCAATAGCAAAACCATTTTTCTAATTTTCTCCTTCAGTGGGAGTCAGGTGTTTTTGGGGAAACTCACAGCGCTGTCCTTCATCACCAGCCTCTTGTATGACACCAGCAGCTTCTCCAGAGGGAAGATGACTCTCCTCAGGTACGTCTCATCTTTGTTGTGGTCGAACTGCCATTGAGCGTCCAGGACGTCATGCATCGTCACCATGTTGTCCTGAGAACAGCAGCACAGCAATTCATTAATTAATGAGTAGAGGTTTCCAACTTGCACACCAAACCTGAACTGATCAAATCCCCCCCATAATTATTGATAGTACTCAGTTCCCTGTAGTACTACTACAAATTCAGTACCAAAAACAAACTACCTATACTGGATGTCCATCACATGAATCACAAGCATTGTACTAAAAGATTCATCTTAATCTGAAGTTAGATGTTTTTATCTTAAAAATCACATGTTGGCAAGAGTGAATCCCAAGTCAAAGCTGACAGAGGAAACCAGTCACTCTGAGCCGGTTTCTGTACCAAAGTTTAATTAGCAGACCTGGGGTGTTCGCCCAGGACCGAACTCAACACTTTGGACCGCTAGTTTCTGGAAACACATACTGAGGAATAAAAAAATAACTTCCTGCAGGGACAGGAAGCTGGTCAGATTTATTCAGATCCAGAAGACTGACCTTCTCGCCCAGAACGCCGGACCGGACTCTCCTCAGCTCCTGCATCTGCCCTCCGACCCCCAGCAGGAGGCCCAGGTGGACGCACAGCGTCCGGATGTAGGTTCCTGCCTCACAGCTCACCCAGAAGATTCCTGCAGCAGAGTTAGAGTTAGCTAGGGCTTCAAACTGACAAAACAGATCTATTAGCTTCTTCGATAACCACCAACAACAACCATGTGACCCTTGACCTCAACCTGTACAGAAACAGGCAAGAGAAAAGATTTTCTCTTGCCCGTTTCCACAGGGGGTCAGAGGTCACAGTCATCTGCTCTGTATGTTCACGTGTAAAGGCTAGCTGAGATGACAGACAGCGCCGGCTTCCTTACCCAGCCTCCTCTCTGGATCATATTCTATCAGCTTGCTCTCGTAGATGGTCCGGACTCTCAGCTGACGCTTCACGGCGGCGATGAGCGGCGGTCGCTGGAACAACGCTCCGGTCAGCTGCTCCAGACCCTGCAGACAAACACAGTGAGCATCCAGCTGACTGACAGGTTTCCCTTTCAAACACTGAGCACTTTATTCAGCCTGCTGACTTTCAGTAATTATATTTTTTTTTATTCAAGCCTGAAAATAGACACTTACCCGAGCCAGTGTGTGCTCGTTTTCAATAGCATTGTGCAGCCGAACTATTCCCACATACTCTTTGCCTGCAATACACAGCAGAAGAGTAGTAAGGAGGGGCCGTTGGTTTTTACTGTCTGACAGCTGTCAAGCAGAGTTTGGGTCAGTTCACTTTCAATAAAGGAAGAGCACCAACTTCTGTACCGAAAGTCTGATGTAATGTGTGCAACAACAATAATAATCATTAAGTTGCCGTTTCCACGGAATCAGAGGATGGTGAACGGTCATGGAGCCGGCGCTCTACGTACCGGCGCTCTGCTGCGACTTCACCAGCCTCGTGGCTCTGTCCACACAGACGATCAGGCAGCCGGTGACTTTCGGGTCGAGCGTCCCGCTGTGACCCGTCTTCTCCACCCGCAGGATCCGCCGGATCCACGCCACGACCTCGTGAGACGACGGATTGGCCGGTTTGTCCAGGTTGATGAAGCCGGACCTGAACACAGGAGTGATCACGGTGAATAAAAAAAAAAAACACATTTGATTTCTCCTGAGAAAGACTGTTTCCTTGGCGTCCCCTGTCTGGCAGAAAACTTTAGCCCCTGCCACCTCAGTTAACCTAACGGCAGTCTGTTATCACTACTAGGTTTATCTACCAATTGAAAACAACAGGTGAACCAAAGTGACAAGCTAGCTCATTAGCAGGAGTCAGCAGTCACTGGTTTCCATGGAGAACAGACTAAAAACAGGTGAAGCCATCAGACTTGGGTGATAGATGTGAAGTCATCTTCGCACGTTGTGCTCGTGACATCTGAGGTCATCATGTGGCTTTACTGAGAGTAAATAGTTGTTTAGCAAATCAGATTTGTTTTCCATGTTCCACGCAAAACAAACCTGAAAGGTAAATAAATTAATCAATGCTACCTGACATAGTCCTGAATGTTCCTCTTCAGTGGGTTGGAACCGTTGGGCAGCGGAGTGTAGTGAGCCGTCCGGATGTTGAGTTTATCGAAATTCTGCAAAAAAATAAATAAAGGTAATGCAAGTCAGTAGAGTCAACCAGAAACTCTGAAATGAATGAAACTGGTGTGAAGTTGAAGCAAAACTATCCAGCCAACTTTACAGGAAAACTCCCTTCAGATACTTGATGTCTATTCTAAAATGTGGAAAATAGTAAATAAAGAAAAATGTGGTGTCCAAACTTTTGACTGGTAGTGTACATCAATCTGTTACAGATTGATGTGTAACATAAATCAGTTTCCTTTAAGATTTGTAGACAAGCTCACTTCTGTTCAAGTCACGGGCAAAAAGTAAGAGTGAGGAAAAGGTGAACATGAAACCAACCGTCTCCACTGGAAGTCAAAACTAAACTGACAGAAATGATGGCTGTCATGAAGCATGTGATCAGAACAGTCAAATCGTCTCGGCGGCGGCCGGTCCAGAGCCGTGCACCCGGTTCGGCCCGGTTAGCCGACCCGGTAGAACACCGGGCCGTCGCCGAGCCGGACCGGTCCCCCGAAACCAGAACGGCAGCGGAGGCGGCAGGCGGAGGCTGGCGGCGCTCAGAGAATGGATAAACTTCTTCATCACTTCACATACGGCTGACAGACAGCTGGGTATTGGGAGTTTTATTGATCGATTCTGGAAGCTACACTACATCTTATTCTACAGTAAAACTGATCCAAGGTTAGGTAACAGTTTTGCTGTTTGAAGCTGCCACTTTAACATTTTCCAGCTTTATCAAAATGAACCAAACTGACTCCAACAGATGAACCTGAACCCTGTTCCTCTTCTGTACTGATGTCATCAGTCTGTGACATGAGCTCAGTCTACAGATATGTTTTACAACACAGGGAACTGGCTGGGCAAAACAAACGTTACTCACTTTCAGCAACAGCGGCCACTGAGAAGTGTCCAAACTGGCAACCCGGGACTCTGGTTTGATGAGGAAATCTCCACTCTGTTGGATTTCCTGTTGCAACAAGATCAGGTTAAACTCCAGTCCAACAGCAGAAGGAAAAAAGCAATAAAAACAGAAACCTGGAGCTAAATCTACAGACTTACCCCGACTTCTTCTTCTGCAACTTTCTTTGCCTTCTTCTTCTTCTTCACTGACACTGCTGTAAGACAGAAATAATGGCATATTAAGCAAATTTCACCAAAGCTGACAGTTCAACCCTCTGATAGATGACTAGCTCGGTGTCAGAAAGATAGGGTTAATTGTTTTAATGCCGTTTTATTTTTATTTCATACATTCTAGTTTCTCCGGGAAGCAGCCCACGTGGCCTCTCCGCCAACACGTGGTTGTTAGCATTAGGATGCTAACGATAGCTAACAGGCCATCTGGGACAAACTCCAAATTATCGGCTAACTACATAACGACAAACACCTACATTTACAAGCCGCATGAAATATTTCATCTACATATTAGATGCTAAAACGCCTGACAGCAGGAAGCTGTCTTGTTTTACGGCGACGGGCCGGCAGCAGCTTTCAACGCAGGAAACGATAAAGATAAGTTTGATTTTCTATCCATTTTGTCTCATTTATCTGCATGAAGTAGAAAACTGTTTGCACGCAGGAGAGCAAATTTAGCTCTAACGTTACATTTAACAAACCCGATGTGTGCAGTCTGCTGCTGTGTGGCCTTGTTTATCTGCAAAGGAGCAGAAGTTACCTGCAAAAATCTGACTGAGACCTAACCTCAACTTCCACACGTGCTTCACGGCCCGTGGGGTATTTTTACGGAAGGAGACTGAGATTCAAATTTAGACCAAACCCAAAAGCTGAAACATTATTAAAATAACAGCTGCTCCGTAGATATATGTAGCCGAAGTGAAAAGTGAAACCTGACGATTAAAAAAAAGGTTGAATATCATTTTACCGGTTATGTAGCTTCACCGATAACTGAAGGCACATCAACACGCCAGATTTCTAATCGACTTTGGCGTGAAGTTCTCAGTGCAAGAGAACTGCAGCTAACAGACCCAGTCTTTAACTTGATGCTATAGATCAGTTTAGTAAAACGCGGAGCTCGTTGCACACACTCACCTTCTGTGTCCGCCATCTTGAACTGAGAGACTCCACACGCCGCCTGCGCCTTCGACCTTCTTCTTCTTCTTCAGTTTTGTTTTATGGTGGTTGGCAAACAACTTAGAGCGCATTGTCGCCACCAGCTGGCCCGCAGTGTGAACTGTGGATTTACACATACCTGCCAACATTAGGCTGTGAAAAAGAGGGAGATTTTCTTACGAATGGATAGGCTATACATTGTCTGTTGTCGGGGGGGGGTGTGTGTGTGTGGGGGGGGGGGAATCAAAATCTGCCTTTAACAACTATTTTCTGGTGCGTTTTGTACATTTATTGTACATTATTGTACAATATAGTTGCATTTGTGACCTCACACAGAGATTAATAGCCTATGTAATCCAATCTAGAAATAACAGAATGAAATGCAGTATGAAATGTAAAAAAAAAAAAAGCACTTAAAATATCAAATATGACCCTACCAAAGTAGTTTGTTTGTTTACCATGGTAGTTTCCATTTCCATTTTCCAGTAACTAAGAAAAACTCAGTTTCTATACCAGATAAGCAAGCATTCAGTAAGTGTTGATATTTCTAGATTATGTCACTTGGTTTATACAAAACAGCTCGTAAATAGCTAGTACATTTACAAGTTTGCTGATGTGGCTCGCGGTTAGAAAGGGGAAGGTCTCGCACCAAGTGGACTGACGTGTGGAAGGGTATTTCTTCTTCTTGGGACCTGGTTTCAGTGGCAAACTGTGCGGAGCGGAGCGGAGGGCTTGAGCGAGCGCAGTGACGAGTGACACACGTCAGGCAGGGTCGTCCGCGCACGCTCACCTCTGCCTCTGGGCTGGGTTGCCAGGTACCACGACACATATCCCCCACAGAAACTGAGAAACACCCATTTGATTTGTATCACTATGGAATCGGGAGATTAACGGGAGAAATTACCAATCGGGAGCACAGCGGGAGAAAGGGTTAAAAATAGGGAGACTCCCGCGAAAATCGGGAGTGTTGGCAGGTATGTTTACACCTCAGTATAAAATAACTCAAAGTGTCTATCAGTCATCTTGTTCCTACGGAAGAGGATTAGGGCCACCAAAAAAAAAAAAAATTGGCAGGTGAAAAGAATTCTGAGAAAAAAGTGAGAATTCTGACTTTAAACTCAGAATTCTTTTTCACCTGACTTTTTTTTTTTTTTCACCTGACAAACCTTTTTTTTTTTTTTTTTCACCTGACAAAACTTTTTTTTTTTCACCTGGCAAAACAGAGTCAGAGTCAGAAAGTCAGAATTCTGACTTTTTTCTCAAAATTCTGACTTTAATCTCAGAATTCTGACTTTAAAGTCAGAACTCAAATAAATTTTTCACATGTGGCCCTAATCCTCTTCCGTATTGTTCTTATGTACTATAGCAGAAACGTAACTGCTGCAGTACAAGAGTAAGAGCCTTATTTATAAAAGTTACCCACGCACAAAAATGATGCGTACGGCACTTTCCACGCATATGTTGCGATTTGTAAAAACAAAACTTACTTCTAGCCTATTTACATTACTGGTTACTCCACTCTGCAGAAGAATCCAAGTGTCCTCAAGCCGAACGATTAAACTTTGGGTCCTAAAGTCAAACTTCAGTGTATCTGCAGCAAGAAAGTTGCTCCACCACATAGAAGTGGTAACCTGGACAAACTACTAGCAAAAGTGACGCCTGCTGGGTTTTTACGCTAAATGCTATGTCTCCAGCCAATTTAAATGAACAATCTGATCTGTGTTTTGTTTTTTGTTTTTTTTCTTGGCATTTCTGTTTTATTAGACAATCACAGTAGAGAGAGACAGTCCGGTACGGTCCGCATTCGAACCCATAGATAAAGACTGAGCTTTACTGATATGAACTCTACTGGTGGAGCCACCGGCTGGCCTGAGCTACAGACATTTTCATTGTCTCATTCATAGTCTAGGAAATATAGATGTAGTTATTCAGGATTGATATATGTATAAATGCAGCATTCATAAGTAGGAGAGGCCATGTAGGCCTATGTGTAGACTATGTATGAGTATATCAGGGTGTATGTATAGGTGTAAATGTCTTTGTGTGTATATATACATACATATACAGTATGCATGTATAGATATATGCGCATGTTTCTATTAGGGGTGAAACTGTTCCCTAAAAAAATCTGAACCTTTGGCTTCACTACCCATGGTTCAGGTTGCACATTCATTCGGTTCTGTGTCCCCCACTCCCCACGTCCGATCTCCCTGGAGAGTAGTGCGAGTTCAGACAGGCACAGAGCAATAACCAAACAATGGGGGTAGTGATGCGAGGGTCAGGTTTTTTTTCACACATCAACCTAGCCTATCCGAACCCCCCCGTTCGTTCTCAATATTATCTTCAATCGACCCTAAACCGCCCCGACTGCGGATAAACATGTGGAACCACGGGACCCGCGGGTTTCGGATTGACTCGTGCCTCACTACTTCGGGTTGTTTATAGCGAAAGATTTGTAGCCCTGTTCAGTAGTGGAAGATTTCAGTATATGATTTAAGTTGCATTTTATGTTGATGTTGGCCCACTAACCTACGATGCAGTGATATTTTATAATAGCAAAGAGGAGTATTTACTTTTGAAAGAAAGTCTGTTGATTTTGTTATACTGGACTTTAATTTTCAGTGAAAAAAGTTTTAATTCAGGCAATCCATAAGATTTTTTAAATAAATAAACTGTGTAAATTGGAATTTGCAATTTTATTTCCCCTCCCCAGTGCACCAGATATATATACCGAGCTGGACCAAAACTGAGACCCCAAAACCGTGATATGAACCGAACATAGGCGGATTATGAGACCAAGGGCCCCTGGGCACAGATAGCTACTAAGGCCCCCCCCCCCCGAGCGCTGAGTGGACAGTGAACACCGATGCACTTGGACGGTGCACTACGGGTGCGCCTGGCGTTGCCAAGCAACCAAAGACAGCAACTTCACACAAAGTTTGTTAGTAGTTATCTGAAATAATGGATTACCATCGCAGTAAAATTGTCGTAGTAGCTTTACTTCTTGCTCTACATATGGAGCAGAAAAAGATCTTGCCATGAATGCATCCGTCTCTCCAAGCCCGCAAAAATACGAGAGTAGCCGAAATATCGCCGGTAGATCCTGGACCTTCGTTTGGATGGTGAGCGATTCAAGGCTTATTTCAGGCTTTCAGGCTATGTCACATGCGGTGCGCTTGCGACGTTCCAAAAAGTTGAGACATTTGTATCTCAGTGTGCCATGGTTGTGGTCAGAGCGCCCTCACATTTGTGTGTGTCTGCCGTGCGCCCCCATTAAAGTGAATGGATCTGAGTGCGCAAAACACGGCATGTGAACCGGCCCCTTATGGGAGAGAAACTAAATTCTAACAATTACAAAGGAATTACAAGGTGCAAACACATATTATTCTAGACCTAAAAAACATATTTTAAAGTGCAAAATGCCTCTGATTGCCCACTGACTTGGTATGAGTCAGTGGGTCCTATTCTGACAGATCAGGAGTGGAAAACAAATTTTGGGGTCTTTGTAAACCATGACTTTACATTACGAGGCCTTTGGACAGTAATGCAGAGATTTACTGCTAAAGCGCTGAAATGAGGGGAACACTCACTGTGACAGAGCCATGTTGACACCTTGAAACAAATGTTTAGGTTATTATGGGGGAATTTTGGGGCTTTGGTAAATAAATAAATGACAAAGCCCTTCAACTGTGGGGCAGTAAATGTAAAGTTAGTGACAGCATCATCATGTATCAGGCTCTGGCTCAGGGGCCCCCTGAGCTCTTGGGCCCCTGGGCCTGTGCCCAGTTGGCCCGTTCAGTAATCCATCGTCCATCCATGGAACAGAACCGTGAGTTTTCTGAACTGTTACTAGTATATATATATACATATATATATATAGATGATGATGCTCATATGAAGAGGGCTAGATTTTATTTATGGGCCTTTTGGGGGACTTTTATTCTGGAAACCTCAGACACCGATTTCACCAAGAGCAGCAACTGACACAGCTGATGGTGATTTGTAAATTAGCATTAATGACTTATCATTATTGGTGATGGGTTTTAAAAGGCAGCCAGATCCAACAAACTAGGGGTGCATTCCATTTGGTAACGATTTCTCCTCGGGTGCATTCCATTTGGTAACGATTTCTCCTCGTCTCCTCGCCTCGCGTCTCTTCCTCGACTCCTCGGTCAAAGGTCACGGAGGAAACGAGGAGAAGATGCGAGGAGGCGAGGGAACCTGGCTTGTCAATTGGAACATCCTCACACCGCCATATTGAACTGACGTGTCAAGCGTTGCGTTGAGGCTCCTCCCGCGCAGGATGACAGCTGTCTAAATTATTCTAAGGCTCATGTTTTATCCACATAAAAACGTTTAACAAAGTTCAGATTAATGTTTAATTCATCTAAATTATGCCAGCCTCTAGTGAGCCTTGTCTACCTCAAAAAAGGTAGAACAAAAAATCCCTAATGCCTAAAAAGCGTTTCTGTTTCTGTTTTTATTCAGTTTTTTTGTGTTATTCTGTCTGCTGTATGCTACATTTTAATTTTGTGAAGCACTTGTAGAACTGATAAGAAAGGTGCGATACAAATTGTCCAACTTTTATCCTTTATGCGACTTGGATTAGACAACGATCATGTGGCTGTTTGCCACTCACTGGCAATGAACCAAAGTGCTTTCTTTTTATTCCTAAATAAATAAATACAATTCCCAAATAACCATAGATCTAGCTGTAAGAGCAAAATGTGCGATTTAAAACAAGGAAATGCTGTTAATGTTTAGTAAGAATTTATTCTCCAGAAGAGAAATTCCATGGCAACACACACAAACACAATTCATAAGCATGATGAACACTGAATGAGAGACATCAAACAAACGCAGCAAACCAGCTGGTGATCCAGAGAAGACACAGAAGTGATTCCAGCAAAAGACAAACATGCCGGCCTTTATGATGAAAATATGTGCTGTCATGGCAACGGTCATTACGCACCGTGACCAAGGTTATGAATATGGTGAGAATGGAAACAGAGGTAGGCTACGCCTAAAAGGCAGAGAAATTTGAATTTTATTTATTTTTTTACATTAAAAAAATAAAATAAAACTGTCTCTAATATAGTTGAAAATCGCTCCGTCTGCTGCTCAGCCCGTGCGTCCTCGGTCACTTCCCGGAGAAACCCCAGCAGCGCTCCCTCTGCTCTTCGCCTCTTGGCTGCCGGGGGACCCGAGGAAGCCGCGGAGGTCACACATGGGAGCGGGCAGCAGCATCTGATGGCCCCGGTTGCTCGTCAGGGGGACTGGGATCGGGGCTGGATGGGGAGCGCACAGCGGCTGACTCCGGCTGCTGGTCCTCCACATGAGTCTGTTAAAGCGGGAGGGAGCGCCAACGGCCTCCCGCCGGTAGCCTCATGCATGAGGGAGAACCGGGGCCAGCTGCAGCCGTTTGCTCCCCATCCTCAGACCCAGAGCCCGTTGCTGGTGACTTGAGGTCCTATTAGAAAGAGACGCGCATGGTAAAAGAGACGCATGTGTGCATTTATAGGCTATTTCTATATGTCCTAATGAACGGATTTCATTTAGGCTTATTAGACCATGGAATGTCATTCATATTAATGATAAATCCTATAAAATAACTCCATAGCCTATAAAATCCACATTACTTGCCCCCCACTCACCCTCTCTATGCGCTGGAGGATCAGCTGGCGCGTCTACTCTGTCCCTATAATCACATTCAAGCCTTAAAATAATTTACTGATGCCTATTTGGGAAAAGTTTGACATCCTACAACTACAGCAGATCTGTCAGTATATGAACATTTAAGTATACCCCTTCATTAACAAATGTTAGGCTAACATTTAAAACCTCTGCTATTTCTGTTTGAAAAATATATAACAAGTTGGTGCTACTTACTTACCTTGCGAGGCAGCTGGATTCGCGGAATCATCTGGCAAGTCAGGTTAGCTACTTACACCTGTGGATTTTTTTTCTGCCAACGTATTCTGATGGTATGGAGGCGGGCTTATATCCGCACGTGCCAATAGTTAATTGACTTCACTCATTATTTCCGCATGGAGGATACACCTGAGTATCCTCCGACCACGCCTTATTGGAGGACGGAGGCGAGGAGACTTGAAGGATCCTTCATGTGTCTTTTAACCAATTGGAACATCCTTAATGATGGCGGCTCATTTTTGGATGCCGGATCAGCGAGGAGACGAGGTCGCGAGGACGGAGGAGGAGACACAATACAATGCACCCGAGGAGACATGAAGGATCCTTCATGCGTTTTTTGACCAATTGGAACGTCCTTCATGATGGCGGCTCATTTTTGGATGCCAAGTCAGCGAGGAGACGAGGCCGCGAGGACGGAGGAGAGGACGCATTTTGGCCAAATGGAATGCACCCTGGTACTGCACACTGATCAAGGCTTGAGCCGAAATGTTTGTGCTGTTTGCTGTTTATTGTTAGAAGAAGCTCGTTTAAAAAAGGACACTTCCACAGCTTCCAAATATGTATAAAGCATTTCTTTGAGTCAGACATTGACAAATGTGGTAATTCTAGTTTTAATCATGTGCAGATCTGATACCTTCAAAATACTTTACAATATAACTAAGGAACAAATATAACCATTTAATGACTCATGAAATGAAATTGTCCTCTATTTAGCATTGAAAACAATGCATAATTGGCTTCATACTGCTTCTTAGTCCTCTTAGACCCCCTTTACACCTTGCATTAAAATGCGTTTTGGGTGATCGGATTGCAATCGGATAGTGCTTGACCACATGAAAGTACAGGTGTAAATGCACCCAAGACGCATTGAGGACGGATTGTGATCCGATTGGCCAAACCACCTCCGGAGGTGGTCAGGGACGCATTGTGACCACATTGAACACAAGTGTAAATGCATTTGCGTTTTCAATCTACATACAACAACTATGTGGGCGGAAATATGTAATCGTGCACGACTTTCGTCTTCGGCATTCCAGTTGTTGAAGACGGCTTCTTCCCCCGCTTCCAAAAGCAAGCATTAAATTTATGGTTTCTGCGGTGTCCCCGTTGTTCGCGGTGTTCACGGCAAGAGCGTTCTCTCCGCAGAGGCACAGCATTTCATGGTAAATGCGGTAGCAGCAACACTCGCCGCACAGACCCTCAGCACCGCAAACACCAGGCACATCGCAGAAACCATAAATTTGCCTAGTCTTCACCTTCATCTTTTTTTTTTTTTTTGGACCCACGCAAACGAGAGGAGGATGTGACGTTCGGTTGTTTGAGCTGGACAGAGTGATCAGATCTCGATCGGATCTCAATGTGGACACTGGAGACACATATTAATACCAGGTGTAAATGTAATCAGGTTAAATCATGTCTAGATACAATCTGGATACGAGATGCATTTTAATGCAAGGTGTAAAGGGGGCCTAGACCCAAGAATCCCAGCTGGAGGTCGACTGTCTGATGATACAATTTACAATTTCACATTTGGCAGACGCTTTTATCCAAAGCGACTTACACATGAGATTTGCATACAACACAAGCAAGTTTCTAGATAGGAGAGAACAATGAGAGTAAGTGCTATAGAGCTAAGTTCTGGTCCAACAGACAAAGGTGCTACGAGGGAGTGCTACAAGGCAGTGCTATGAGGCAATGCATAGAGTGCATACATTTTTTATTTTTTATTTTTTTTTTTTTATTAAAGAAGGTATTCGCTAAGAGCTGGGTCTTTAGCCTTTTCTTAAGGATAGAGAGGGATTCTGCGGATCGAATGGAGTTTGGCAACTCGTTCCACCACCGGGGAACCACAGAAGAGAAGAGTCTAGCTAGAGACTTAGGGCCTTGCTGTGGTGGCAGCACCAGGCGCCGCTCCATGGCAGAGCGTAGTGAGCGGGAGGGAGCATAGACCTGAATGAGGGAGTTCAGGTAGGTCGGAGCCGTTTTGGTTATTGTTTTGTAGGCGAGCATCAAGGACTTGAACTTGATGCGGGCAGCAACTGGGAGCCAGTGGAGGGATATGAACAGCGGAGTGACATGTGCTCTTTTGGGCTGGTTGAAGACCAGACGCGCCGCCGCGTTCTGGATCATCTGCAGAGGTTTGAAAGTACAGGCCGGGAGCCCTGCCAGTAAGGTGTTGCAGTAGTCAAGGCGTGATATTACAAGAGCCTGTACCAGGAGTTGTGCTGCATGCTCAGACAGGTAGGGTCTGATCTTCCTGATATTGTATAGAGCAAATCAGCATGACCGAGCAACAGAAGCCACATGCTCCTTGAAGGTAAGTTTCTGGCAGACTTTGTGGGTATGAGCTCAGTTGATACTGGATACTGATCTGTTGTTGTACAGAGGGACTGGCTGGGATGACAAGGAGCTCAGTCTTTGACAAGTTAAGTTGAAGGTGGTGTTCCTTCATCCAAGCCGAGATGTCGGCGAGGCATGCCGATATCCATGCCGAGACTGTGGGGTCGTCTGGCGGGAACAATAGGAGGAGCTGGGTATCGTCAGCATATGAATGATAAGAGAAGCCATGTGAGCGGATCACTGCACCCAATGAGGTGGTGTATAATGAAAAGACAAGGGGTCCAAGCACTGACCCTTGAGGTACCCCTGTGGACAAGTAGTGGGATTTAGACACTTCCCCTCTCCAAGACACTCTGAAGGATCTCCCTGAGAAGTAGGACTCAAACCAGCAGAGGGTAGATCCTGAGAAGCCGAGCTCAGCGAGTGTGGAGAGGTGGATTTGGTGGTTCACCGTGTCAAAGGCGGCCGATAGGTCAAGTAGCAGTAGGACAGAGGACTGACCGGCAGCTCTAGCTGATCGCAGTGTTTCCACTACAGACAAGAGCGCAGTCTCGGTAGAGTGTCCGCGTTTGAAGCCAGACTGGTTGGGATCATACAGGCGGTTCTCAGAAAGGAATTCAGAGACTTGATTAAAGACCGCCCGCTCAAGTGTTTTGGAAAGAAAGGTGAGTAGTGAAACCGGCCTGTAATTATCAACCTGAGATGGGTTGAGTGTAGGTTTCTTTAGTAGCGGGGTAACCCGGGCTTGCTTAAAAGCAGTGGGGAACACACCCGCTGAGAGTGAGGAGTTAATGATGTGCGTGACTGCAGGGATAAGTGTGGGAGAGATGGCCTGCAGGAGGTTGGAGGGTATGGGGTCCAACGGACAGGTAGTGGGACGAGAGTCAAGTAGTAGTTTGGAGACTTGCTCTTCAGTGAGATGTGAAAAGGACAGGAGTGAGGTCCTGTTAGCTGGTGGCAGCAGACTGAGTTGGTCAGGCTCAGAGAACTGATTACTGATGGTAGAAACCTTATCAGTAAAGAAGGATGCAAAGAGGTCAGCCGTGAGCAAACTTGAGGGTGGAGGTGGTGGAGGTTTGAGGAGTGAGTTAAAAGCTGAAAATAATTTGCGAGCGTTCTTGGCACTGCTGATTTTATCCTGATAGTAAGTGGTCTTGGCATGTTTTAGATGGGAGGAGAATGCCGATAAGAGAGTTTGATAGTCAGTGAGGTCAGTGGGATCACTGGATTTGCGCCATTTTCTCTCCGCTGCTCTGAGCCCCGCCCGTTGCTCTTTGATGACACCGGTGAGCCATGGGCTAGTGGGGTTTTACGAGCAGGTTTAGATGAGAGTGGGCAGAGATTGTCTAGAGAGACAGCTAATGAGGAGTAGAGTGTGTCTGTAGCCTCATTGACATGGAGTGAGGAGAACTCTTTATGAGGGGGCATGGTAGCCGTGACCTCATCGGAGAGCCGAGCCGGTGTGAGGGACCGGAGGTTCCATCTGAAGGAGACCATTTGCGGCGGAACGTGAGGATGTTCCGGCAAGGAAACCATGAATTGAACAAAGAAGTGGTCTGACAGATGTAGGGGAGTGACAGTCAGATTTGCCGTGGAACAGTTTCGAGTCAAAATCAGATCGAGTGTATTGCCCGCTTTGTGTGTGGGAGCGGTGGAGACCAGTTTGAGGTCAAATGAGGACAGTAGTGTAAGGAAGTCAGCCGCTTGGGGTTTGTCAAGATAGAGATTCATGTCCCCCATGACAATCAGTGGGGTGCCATCTTCAGGAATAGCTGAGAGTAGCATGTCCAGTTCAACAACAAAGTTCCCCAGTAGCCCTGGTGGGTGATATATGATAACCACAAATAGTTTGACAGGAGTGGTAACCATGATTGCATGGTATTCAAAGGATGAGTTATTGCTTAGAGGAGAAAGCTTAGTGAATTTCCAGTCTTTGGAAATAAGGGCCCCTGTGCCACCTCCACGCCCAACGGAACGGGGTGTGTGGGAGAAAGTGGAGTCAGCTGAAAGCGCAGCTGGTGTGGCTGTGTTCTCTGGATGGATCCAGGTTTCGGTCAGGGCTAGGACCTGAATGTTGGATAGGTTTGCTTAGGTTGTGCTTGGATAAATTCTGTTTTATTTACAGCAGACTGACAATTCCATAAGCCAAAGGAAAAAGCAGAGGAAGTAGCTGAGGCTTTTCTGAGAGAGTAGTGATTCTCAGGATTGCGCTGTCTTTTATGACCGATGCGTTTTTTGCGGTTGCCGTGGATGACAGGGATATATTGATAGCACATGGTGAGTGCGAAGGGAGGCCAAGAGAGTAAAATAAGAGTAATGATACAAAGCGTTTAGAGATGGACTGACTTGAGTCGAGCTTCTAGTCTGATGAATTCAGCATTATCACCCGAGATGAAATATAAAAGAAAAATATTAGGCTACGATTAACGTTAGTAGTTTACAGAATGAGACTTGAGATGAAAAAATGCTTTTGCCAGGGAACCCAGTCCTCTGAATTGAATTGATCAGCAAAGCCCATCATGCCATAGGGAATTCCTGGTGTAATCTGGAGATGTACAGTAGATATGATGAAGTCATACGCCAACGTATAAGTGCTTTGGCAAATGTCGAATTCTGAGGTAGTCAGAGGTTGGTTCATAACAACTCCATGTCTGAACCGGTAATCCCATTAAAATAACCCCTTCATTTACATTAATTCACCCCATAATTCATGAATTATTAATGGAGAAGACCCCTTCAAAACCTCCTTAAACCCCCCTTAATGTTTGACTGCTTGCTTTCTAACTTAATGTAAAATTCAGGACAGGACAGGAACTTTCCCTAAATAACTCATTAATAACCTGTAAACCTGCACAAAAGACGTGAAGAATCCCTTAATTTCTAGTGTCTCCATGAATCAATCCATGAATAAATCCTTTAAAAACCCATGATACTAACCTTACTTTTTTTAAAGCTATGTTATTTTTAATGGATAATTAATGTTTACATAATGAAAAATTAAGGACATTTCAGGGATAAAATTAAGGGATTTGGTTTTGTAGTGATGTGGTTTTTAAAATGTTTTGAAATTTTACTAATGTTAAGATTAGATAGAATGATAGATTCCAATTTTATCCAATTTGTTTATGACAGTAAAACATCATGAACCACGACCATCCAAACCAGCAGTTGTAGATTATGGTTTTCCATTGGTGATAGATGGAATATTTTTAAGGCTTGAATATATTTGCCGTTGCATTTGCTGTAGTTATTTTCTGTAGTTATTTTCTGTACTGCAGCTGAAGACAGAGGAAGACAAACAGCAGAACAGAAAGACAAAATATCTCTTGAGCTTAATGGAACTCCTGAAGAGTGTAATTGTAAATATTGCTCTGATGCAGATAAACTGAAAAAAAAAAAAAAAAAAGAATGATGAAGCTAAAGATGACTTTATTACTACTGCCTTTGTCTTATGGTGATTGCCTGGACTTTGTCTATGCAAAATTAAATAATGTTAATATTCATAAGTTTGTTACTAGTAACAGCGTGTGAGCAAGATGAAATGGTCTCACTTTCTGCCACTGTACAGCATTACATCAACCTATTTGCTTGTACTGAGTATTTGATGCAGTGTTTTCTGATGCAGTGTGGCCTTCATTGTATTAAAGAGCTTCAGCAGTAGTTTATGACAAAAGCCATAACAATGATGCAATGTTCATTTTACATCAAAACACCCACACATACCATGCAAAAAGATTTAGATTTAGAGTTGTTGATGTATTTTGTCACTTGTAATTGTAATTAAGGGAAATTATATTATTATTACATACGGGTCATTACGGGTGATAATAATAAATTATTTTTCAACTCAATATAATTAATAATATCATCAGCTTAAATAAATAAGAAATTTTAATATGTTCTGTGTCAAGTATGTGTCCCACATTTTAACATTTGACTGTAGGATAAACATGGAAAAATGTACAGACACAGCAAATCTCATCATACCATTTGTTTGACTGCATTGCACCCAAAAATGTTTGTAAAATCCAAGTAAGTTTTCTTAAAATAAGAAAAACATGTATTTATGCTAATGTCAGGCGTTCAAGCTACGTCTTATTTTTCATTGAAATAACTTCAGCCATCTGAGTCATGTGTACACTGATTAAAAAATTCACCATAGAATATACAGTAGCTTGAAAAGAGCAATCAGTAAAGAGACAAAAGTAATCAAGGGCAGACAGGCCGCACTGAGATGAGGCATGATGTTCCAGAAAATGAGCTCTAACATTGAGTTCATTTGCAGCTAGACAAAACACAAATGTTTTTGAAAAGATTGTTGATAAACACTAGAGAAAAACAACAAAGACCTATCCTTCATACAAGTACATAGAACCTCTTTTTAAAAATAACACATTTGAAAATATGAATCAGTATGATCTCCTGGCATAACTGGGTCAATTAACATACATTTATGGTTGAAGAATGGCAGTTGAATATTTTCAGAGTGATAATAAGACGGAAACATTTCCTGAACCAAGGATAAAACAAGGCATAAATAATTGGGTTCAAGGTTGAGTTGAAGTAACCCAACCAAACAAATACTTCAAACAGGGCAGCAGGCGTGCTGAAGCCAGTGTAGGCATCAATTATAGAATTCAGAAAAAAAGGCATCCAACAAAAGATGAAAGCACCGACCACAATACCCAAAGTCTTGGCTGCCTTCTGCTCAGAGCGTTTAATCAGTCCGCCTCTTCCTCTGTCATTTGAACTTATACAATGGCTGATGTCTTCAATCTTTCTTACATGCTCTTTAGCCACTAAAAATATTTGAGTGTACAGGCCAACCATTACAGTGCATGGAAAGAAAAAGACAATAAGAGTGTCCAGAGTTCCCCACAGGGTGTTGAAGAGCAGGTTGCAGCTGCCCAGGCAGTAGATTGACTCCAGGTACTCCTCTAAACCGGCGACATTGGCCTTTGAGTACAGCAGTCCATAACAGTAGAGAGCCGCCAACGCCCAGCTGGCAAATACCATGAGCCAGGCCACCGACATGGTGATGTTCCTGGAGTAATGCAAAGGGTTGCATACCGCTTCGTGTCGGTCCACAGCGATGCAGATGAGGTGGAAGATGGAGACGGTGGTGAGGAACATGTCGAAGCTGGAGTGCAGCAGGCAGAAAGCGTCTCCGTAGAGCCAGCAGCCTCGAACCGCCCGCAGCGCGCTGAACGGCATCACAGTGACGCCCAGCAGCAGGTCGGCCGCCGCCAGAGACAAAATCAACACGTTGGTGGGATTCTGCAGCTGCTTGAAATGAGCGATAGACACAATGACAACAGAGTTCCCCACAAAAGTAACCAGCATGCCGAAAACAAACACCACATACAGGGTGACCTGGGTTCCCACACTGAACTGTGTCCGGACACAAGACACATTCGAGCCTGGGAAACACTGTTGCTCTTCAAAAGTCGTCATCATAAACACAAAGACACCCTAACCCAAAACACAAAGACACCTGAAGCCCAAACACAAAAACACCCAATCCCTAAACACAAAGACATCCTAACCCTAACCCAGAGACAAAGGGTTCAGGACTGAGAGAGAGAGAGAGAGAGAGAGAGAAGCTAAGAAGAGATATCTTAGCATCTGTCTTAGTATCCGTCTCTGTCTATATACGTCTCTGACACTCTCCTGACACACTGCACCGTCCAATCACATGCCTTTAAGCTGTGTACATGGAAACAGTCTAACACACAATTTAATTTCTGAACAAACCTCAAACTTGGTAAGTCTGAGCCAACACACTCTGGAACATCAGGTTCAGCAGGTTTGACCCTGTGGCCCAGGAAACTGCTTCAAAATCCACTGTTCCCTTTGCAAAATGCACAATGTCCTAAAAATAACTTTCCCTGTAAAGTCACTTTAACAATTTACCCTTGTGATCTTGTTTAACTGGATTATACTGAAACAGTTCAGACATTTTGAATCACAGCCTGGTTTGATAAATGTGAACTTATCAACTTGCCATTTTATTGATGTGTGAATGGTACATGCTATGATGATTTGTAATTTGTTTTATTTTACACAATGTCTGCAAATCAAATCTGCCTTTCAGGACAATACAGGTGTAGTTAATTGTTAACCTTTTTTGTGGCAAAATGATGAAAACACAGAGATAAAAAGATACCACAAAAAAAGCTTTACATTGTTGATTACAGACTAATTTACAGCCTAAAACCACGAACCACCACAATACGGTCAGGCAGTTTATTTTAGAGATGAAAAAGTTATATGGTGTTAAATTAAATTGTTTTATATCTAATCATTATTCCCTTGGACAGGCTGGCATTAGCACTACCATGCTGCACTCATGCTCTAAAGTAGCATAGTCGTATAGTAGTGTAGTAGTATACCATAGTATAGTAGTATAGTAATATATTGGTATACCATAGTATTTTAGTAAATTAGTATACCATAGTATAGTAGTATATTATTCTTTCAGTGTATGTATATTAGTGTATTAGTACAGTAGTATACCATAGTATATTAGTGTATTACTATAGTAGTATACCATAGTATAGTAGTATAGCCGTATAGTAATATACCATAGTATAGTATAGTAGTACAGTACAAATTTACCGGAACATAGGCTCACTAGAAAAATATTTATGTGTGAAATCTCCAATAATTATCCTTGGGCCAATGAAGTAAAGTCTGTATTTTAGATGACAGATTTATCTTTTATTTTTCATAATAGATTAAGGTGTAACTTGCAGGAAATTAAAGCTAAATTATTCCTTATGTATCAAGAAAAGTGGCCCACTGATATCTGGTATAAACCTAAATTAAGGACATACTGTCAGATCAAGAACACTCATATTTCAGAACCCTATGTTAAACTTACCTAGAAGATCTCTTTGTGCATAGTTAAGGTCTGGTACATTACCACTAGCCATTGAGACAGGGAGGTTTAGTAAAACTCCTGAAGATGAAGGAACATGTCTACTTTGTGATTTGGAAGAAACTGAGAACTAGATTCATTTTATGTTCTATTGTCCAGCTTATGTTGTATTACAAATGACTTTTGTATGTATGAATTTCTTCTGGCTAGATGATTATGAAAAAGTTGAAATATGTTTTAGAAAGGGCAATTTCCATATTGCCGCATCTTTTTCCGTGTACTATTATGTTGTACAACCATGTAACTCACTGTTTCTTTAGTGACCACTTTAGAGGTCCAGCAACAGACAAGATGGAACAAAAAAAGATGAAGGACAAACGCAGCAAACTCTGGAGACCAAATCACAATTCTCCAGCATTAAGTCCTCAGCGAAATCAAGCAGAACATCAGCCAGTTCAGCAGCAACTACGGCAAGAGCTATAGCAGAGGCAGCCAAAATAAAGGTCTCTTATACAGAGAAGGAAGCAGCCATGATGAGGCAGCGGTCTACAAAGCTGCAGCTGTATTGGAAGATGGATCACTTGATGAGTTAGCAGACACCGCTGACCCATGAAGATCAAGCTCAACGGACCACTGAGTATGTACAGAACCACTCTGTTGCATTACACTCCACAGCAATTTCCAGATTCACAGACGCAGTGGCAAATCTTTGTCAATTTTTGTCAATCTTAGTCACAAATCACAATTTTATTTTGAGGGATAAATGGCCAAACCGGACATCTGCCAATTCACGCTAGTCTTACCTATCAAGGCCGGGGTGCGCGCACACATGACGTATTTTGAAATAACAGCTAGAGTGGCGATTTCAGCGAAATAATGGTGTATATTTATATATTTATTTATATATTTTTTGAAGGCTGAAGCATGGTCTGAAGACAGGTCTTCGGCAACTGCAGTTGTTTTGGAGAAAGCTACTTCTTCCAGGGATCTCTGGGACTGTTTTATGGACTAAGAAACTTTACCCGATTTTCCACTGGCATGGGCGTGACTTTACCTTGCGAGGCAGCTGGATTTGCGAGATCACGATCACGGCAGAATCCATCTTGCCAGGCTTCAAGTTATGCGTTTGTGGCTGAACCGCAGTGGTGCGGATCAATCAGCGTCCTATGAAGGCAGCTACGGGCGTGATTTAGGTGTGATGACAGTGAAAAGCAACTGTTCCTTCACAACAATGGCGGCTCCTAAAGAGGCTAGCGTAGATGCTGCTGTAACATCAGTTATTTCTGAACTGGAGAGTATTTACTCATTGAAAGAAGAGCAAAGAACGGTACTGAAGGCTTTTCTGGATGGAAAAGATGTTTTCACTCTTCTCCGTCATATGGTCCGTGATCTGATTGGTTGAAGTTAGCCAGTGATAGACGGTGATAGACAGATCGTTCATCCAATCACCTGCCAAGTATTTTTTGAAAGTGCCTGCCCTTTTCCAAACAGTTTCCACTTCCCAGATGGTTCTGTGTAACAAACCATCTGGCGCGTCAGGTTAGGGGTGAGTAGATAACGACTGAATTTTCATTTTTGGGTGAACTATTCCTTTAATGGTCGTGCCTCATTTCTCACTCCATGCAGGACAACAAGAGTATCTATGTTAAGGAGCGATTCAGTGCTCCCCCAGAGCAGTATCTTCCGGTCCTAACATGCTGTACAGAGAACACAGAACCTTTCAGTGCTGATACAAACCGTTGGGAGACAAAATATTCCAAAGGATTCCCTGATGATGACAAACTCAACCTTTCTGTAGAGGATAGCATTTTTCTTAACATCATGGACAAAGAAGTGTACATTGATGAAGAAGTGGCGCCCTTGCCATTTCGCCCAACTCGCAGGCCACTTCCAATCAAGCAGGCATGACACCAGCTCTCTTCCCTGTACCGCACTCTCTGGAAAAGGCCAGACATGAGAGAGCATTTTTTTTTACTTCATGCAGAAAGTCTTAGGACTTAAGCCTAGGAGTGAGCTGGAATCTACAGATTGACAGTTTAACATTCAAAGTCACATTATGTCAAGCCATCCACACTGTCTACAGTCTACTGTCTACAGTCAATAGTCTCTACGACCCCCTTGGATTTGTTTCCCCCATTACTATCCAGGGCAGGGCCCTAGTAAGAGAGCTCTCTTCAGAGCAACACAAACGGGACTTAACCTCTCCCAGCAGACAAAGAGGCACAATGGAAAGCGTGGTCTGACTCTCTAACAGAGCTTGAACAATTGCAGATCCATAGGCCCTACATACCAAGCTCATTGTCACTTAGTGGAGGGAATTATACATCTTTTCAGACACATCTACAATGGCAATAGCCATGGTAGTTTACATTCGTGTTGTGGACACAAAAGGACAGTGCCACGTAGGATTTATAATGGGAAAATCCAAACTAGCTCCATACCCTGCTCATACCATCCCATGCCTAGAACTGTGTGTTGCAGTCTTAGCTGTCGAGCTGGCTAAACTGATAAGAGGAGAGATTGACATGGAGCTGCATGCAGCCATTTTACAGAAGGTGCCTTATGCACCGCTGGACGCTGGATCGTTGAAGGCAAAAGACTCATTTCCAGTGTGATCTACAAATGTGTCACATGCAGGAAGTTGAGAGGAAGGCTTGAGGATCAGAAAATGTCAGACCTACCTGCAGATAGGGTTTCTGTGGATCCACCATTCACTCACGTGGACCTTGATGTTTTCGGACCATGGAGCATCATATCTCACCACACAAGAGGGAATACTGCTAAAAGCAAAAGATGGGCTGGCTTATTCAGTTGTTTGAGCAGTTAATCTGGAAGTGATTGAGTCCATGATGACTTCTAGTTAAATTAATTCTTTGAGACTTTTCTTGTCAATTCGAGGGCCTGTCAAGCACCTTTGGTCTGACAGAGGCACGAATGTCATTGGAGCTTGCAAGGAACTTCAAATCAACACTGAAGACACAGGGATCAAGAGATACTTACAGGACCAAGGCTGCACGTGGATGTTCAATGCACCCCACTCATCTAGACGACTCGCACATGAAGTTTTGACTACCTTAATGGCTGAGATCACAGCCAGACCCTTTGTTCCTATCTCAACCGATGCAGAAATGCCTGAAATTCTCTCACCTTAACACAGAAACCTAGCGTTGCACCAGCTCCGCCCAGGGGAATTTAAGATGGATTACATCTGCAAAGGCCAGTTTCTGAACCATTTCTATATTATATATTAGATGATGATGCTCCACTTTTGGGGGACTTTTATTCTGGCAAATGACACAACTGATGGTGATTTGTAAATTAGCACTCATCATTATTGGTGATGGGTTTTAAAAGGCAGCTGAATCCAACAAACTGGTATTGCACACTGATCAAGGCTTGAGCCGAAACGTTTGTGCTGTTTGCTGTTTATTGTTTGTTAGAAGAAGCTGGTTAAAAAAATTCCTTGACAGATTTGGTTGTGTGAACTAATCTACTTTGTATCTACTGGACTTCTGTGTTTGTTGAATGCTCCCCGTTTCTTTGTGTTTTGGTTGAAAGCGACAACAGTAACCAGCATGCCCGAAACTTTAACTTCTGCCTCCAAGAATCCAGTTTGAAAACTACATCTAGTTACAAACACAACTCTGACACTTCCACGGCTTCCAAATATATATGGTCTAAAAGCATTTCTTTGAGTCAGACATTGACAAATGTGAAATTGAACTGAATTGATTTTTTTTATTGACAATATAAAAAATATATGACATATATACATAAATAATATATGCACAGCCTCACCAGGAGGCATCATATCTTTGTACAATATTTGTCAAAAGGATAAAACACAATAAAGCCCAAGAGCTTATTTCCATTGTGGTCCTTTGGGTGTAGGTGTGTGTTTAACTGTTAGTGATTGAATGAGAATGTGAGCACAATAAGCATAAATTAATGAATGTGTGTATGTGTGTGTGTGAGCGCGTATGCGTGTGCCCGCGTGTGCGTACATGAGTCAATATTACACTATACAGCGTAAAACCGTAGGTATACACAAACGGCTAAAACCTATACCTAAATTAGTCAAAATCAATCGGGCTTAAAAACCACATGTTCTCCTAACACAGTCACAATTACCCTAGCAATGCATGAACAACTAAAACAAACAACATGGGTATTTAGGACCTACTGCAACTCAACCGATTTAATAGTTATATTCAGGTCCAGCTGTTACTCAGCCAGCTCTTTAAGGAGGACTTAAAGTTTCCAATAGAGCTAATCGACTTAAGGCTTGCAGGTAAGCCAATCCACATAACTACTGCTGAGTATAAAAACGAGTCCTTTCCCATACATTTGGTAATTTTAGTTTTAATCATGAGCAGATCTGATACCTTCAAAATACAACAAATATAACCATTTAACTCATGAAATGAAATTGTACTCTATCATCAGACAGTTGACCTCCAGCTAGGATTCTTGGGTGTAAGAGGACTAAGAAGCAGTATGAAGCCAATTATGCTATGGACTGAATTGCAAATGTGTTACCATAGCATTGAAAAATGCTATGGTAATTGGCTTCATACTGCTTCTTAGTCCTCTTAGACCCAAGAATCCCAGCTGGAGGTCGACTGTCTGATGATACAAAGCGTTTAGAGATGGACTGACTTGAGTCGAGCTTCTAGTCTGCTGAATTCAGCATTATCACCCGAGATGAAATATCAAAGAAAAATATTAGGCTATTAGGCTCAGTGAGTAGAGCGCGTACCATACACACAGAGAAATAGGGGTATCATTTCTGTACCCAAAGGTACATTTGTCAGAAAAGTACCCTGTAAGGTACGGAAATGGTCCTTAAGGTGATAACTGTGGACCTTTGTTTAATTTTAAAGGTACAAAATCATTGCTGACAGCAAAGGGTACATAATGGTACTTTTAACAAGCTTAAGGTACAGGCAAATGATGCAGCAAATTAGTGATCACAAAATCTTGATTTAAATAGAGAGTTGGGTTTATTGAAATATAATAGGCTACTAGTACATTTCCATTCAATTCTTGGTCTGTGTGGCCTGGGGATAATTTTATGAGCTTTATTAATAACTTAGCTGGGTGTGCATTTTAGTGATTTCAGCTAGTCTTTACATTGCATTGTTATTATGCAAATGATAATTGAATAGTTTAAAAAAAATAATGTTGTAGGATCATGATATGGTTGTTCTATTCAAATGCCATGAGGCTATCACCCTCATGTCATTACTTCGAAAGACCAGCAGGGGTCAGTGTTCTGGGTTCATCCCCCATTGCGTTCCCGGACATGAAATGGCACCTGAGACAGTGAAAATGTCGGTTAGTTTTCCTGCTTTGTCAAGCTTGTCAAGGGATGATCTAATTGAAAAAATCATTGAAGCTGCGATACAAATTAACGAAGAAGAGGCAAGGAAATTCAGGGGTAAGTAACCGGACCTTAACGTTTCTGTTCATGCTACTGTTAACTAGCTAACGTTAGCTAACTTTAACAAGCCTAACTCAGCCTACTGTAGCTTAACGTTAGCTAACGTTAGCTACATCAGGCACGTTATGGCTTGTTGCTAGCAGCGCCGTTTATTTGCTATTTCAGAGTGATTCTGGTCTTTTAATCAAGTAACTGTTAAACGTTATGACAGGATACTTTTTTTTTATTTTTTATTTCAGAGTGATTTTGTTCATTTAATCAAGTAACTGTCAGTGTAGTAAAGTGCTTCCACTTGCCATCACCATTACTCCCCATTTTATTTTATTTTATTTTTTACAAGTAGGTCAAGTATTTTCACTGTTTCATGATCTATTTTGTCATTCTTTGCATTCCTCCACGGGGACTTGTTTTTCTGTATTTAACTATTTTATGCGTTGGCGCTCCCTTATAGAGCCCTAAGGACTTGGGTAGTGCAACCCATTTTTTTCTCCCACAGTCTGCTGTGGCGTGTCCTCGTGGTAAGTCCGCCTGTAGTAGCTTATTTATAATAAAATTTGATTTAGGCCGTTACAGCATTCACGTTTCTTTAGCGGTTGACCATGTAAGTTAACTGCTTAATGCTTTGTAGTCTCGTGCTCCGACGGTAACGTTAAATGACCGTCCCTCCCAACGGCCTGTTCTTGATCTTGCCATGGTGCTGGCTACCATTTCTGTAACGTAAGAGTTAAATTACATTTTGGCTCTGTAGTCTGTACATTTATGCTTTTTATGTAACGCGGAATTGCTGTGAAACGTCCATGAGTTGTTAACTAGCGTCGTCTAACTAGTTTGGTGTGTTTTAGCTTCGCTCGGGGATTTCAGATTCAAAATGGCAGACACCTGCGCTGTGTTTAGGTCATGGTTTAGCTAGCAAGCTTCATAGCATAGATACAGTAGGCTATATACAGTAGATGCCGCATTCGGGCTTGTTGTCTCTGCCGCCGCCATCTTGCGGCGGGGTTCTGACGAAGGAGGTTCTGTATTACTGACCCGTTCAAATAGTAGAAAATGCCAGACTTTTGTGCTGCTTTTGGATGTTCTAATGAAATAAATGCCAAAACCAAGCAACAGGGAATAACATTTCACAGATGACAAGTTATTTTACAATATTTTACTGTTACAAACCTGTTGAATTTGATATATCACAATAAGTAATCCTTATTTTAAGCTAACATAGGGTTAAGTGACTGTCCTGATACTAAATTAAGCTAATTTATGTCAGGTAAAGAAAAAAAAGATCAACATCCCTGTTCCAATATGGCGGTCGCGTTGAGGCGTCGCTCAAATGAACAGCAGCGGCCAGTGCGGTATCTATATACTATACTATACTAGTTTGTGTCGAAAGCCAGTTGAAAGTCCATTGGCATATGCATAATTTATTCTCACGTTTTTAATCACTTTTACTTTTTCACTTAGGGCAAGACAATATGTGGCAGATATTATAGACATTCAAATCTTTTTTGCATATACTCCACTCCCATCCTTCCACTGACTGTACACTAGGTCTGAAATTGTTCATGCAGTTCAGTGGGTATTTTTATCCAAAGCACCTTAGTGTACAATGAGTGCACAGACTTTTAGCATGTATCTGTCTCTGTCACTATCTGAGCATTATCTGTCTCTGTCCTTTTGCCAAAGGAAATTTGTGTTGGGGAGGATTCAATGTCTGTTGAGGCCCATGTGAAGGTGCTACAAAGTGAGTATCGGAAGACACATCCAGACATCTCGACTGTCAAAGACCGCATGGCGCGAACCTTCTCCTGGAGACGTCGTGAAATCATGGAAGGGATGCCCGTGGAGGATGTACTCAACAAATACCCATACTTAAGGACGCCTGCTGGAGTAAGTATGGTGAAAACACCTGAATGTTACAGGGGAGCGTTATCAATCTATGTAATAATTTTGGATATTGTGAAATTGAAGGCATGTCAATTGCTGTCACTGAAAACAAGTAAAATAAAAAATTCTAAAAGTTGAGGTAATATAGTCTGTAAAGGCCACAGTATTGAGGCTTAACAGCATTTTATGAGCTACAATTACTTTCAGTGATATACTGAATGTTAATAATGATGTCTTCATGTATATTCTACAGTTGTTTGATGAGGTTGACGGAATCCATCCTTCAACAAGCAGCTTCTGTCGTCGCTTCAGGGAGGGCTTCGCCGGTGTTTTGCCAAATGTGCTGAAAGTTGCCGAGGGGAAAATCTCCCCTAGCAAAACAGTACACTGACGCAAGACAGGATGCCCTGGCTGAAGATCTACCAGGTAGTGACAGTCACCTTGCTAATGAACCTGACAATAGATCTGCTGTAATTACCACATTGCACACTTGAAAATGTATGTGATCGTGAAAGCAGGATATTTTTCTGCATTGCAGGAATCGACTTAAGGGCCGGGCTTATCCTCTTGCCATCCATCTTCAGAGAAAAGATCGAAAACTACATCACTATGGGAGAGGTAGGCATCTGGATTGTCCTACAATACTGACTGGTAGACCTCACGTAAATACATGCACAGAAAAAGATTGCTTGGATTCAGGAATTAACTGTCTCCTATAGATATGCTTGATTTAAACCTTAACTTTTTTAGATGTCTTCGGCTGTATTAGTATTTTGTTTGGTTATTCTTTTAATGAGTGAAGCATGAAAAATATAGGGTAAGTGTACCCGTAAAGCCCACCTATCTGTTTACAGGGAATTTTCAATATAAATTTGCTGGATTTATACAGAAAAAATATGACTAAACTTAAAGATTAATCTCTCATTTGAAGTTTTGTTGATTAATTTATATTTTTTAATATGTAAATAAAAATGTATTGCAAATTATGTGAAAAGTCTGGCATGGATTTAAATGGGGCATCATGTACCGATTAAGCCCATGCCAGACTTTTCACATAATTGCTAATATATTTTTCCAAAAAAGTGTTCCAAGTATGACCTCCCTTTTGAATAACTCTAAAATATTGTTTTATTGTTTTCAAATTTAACTAAGACTTAGACAAAAACAGCATATAAACTAATTTTGATTTACATACAAATTAAATAGTTAATTCTCATTTCAACTCATTTCATCTTCTCATGTAGCATGCTTTTTATGCTATTGTACCCTTTAAGCCCACCTGTTAAAAATCCTCTTTTAAAAAAAACAATGGTTTTAGAATACAATTTATGATTCATCAGTGTATACAAGAACATGAAATGCATCACATAATGTGAAGTTTGAATGCCTAGTATGCATATTGCTTTTGCAGTACTCCACTGTATACAGCTAATGTATTGTCTGGGCCATGCAGCTAATACACCAACTCAAAAATCTCATCTTTGTTTTACAAGAAATATATATATTTTTTTGTCCAAGAAACCTTTTCTTACATTCAAAAATCAAAACATTAATCTCCTAATTTTACATAGTGGATATGTACTCACCAAAGATATTACTGAAAATACATGAAAAATGTCTTGATCTTAGGTGCTGCAAATCAAAAAAATTTCAAACTTCAGGACTGGTCACCAGCAAGTGCTTGTACATAAGGGGCTCTAACATAACATTGACAAATCAGATTTGCTTGCAATAAAAATGCCAATGAACTAACTAATTTACTGATTGGTTACAAGTTGTAATCTCTTCTTTTTGCATGTTTTTCTTTTATGTAGGGGGACCCTGGTACACTCTATCCAACCATACAACTGATGGACAATGACTGGAAAATGGCGATCACTGGAAGAGGGTTCAGTGTGGTGAAAGTAGACAGAGTAGGCGTGTGCCAGTGCACAGGCCCTGATGAAGCTTTCATAACAGCCTTCAGTATGTATTTTGCTTTCAACATTGCATACCCACCGCACCTGAAAAACACACTGACCTTCCTTCAGAGGCGCGTTGTCAGTATTGTGGAAGAGGGAGACAAGCCCCTGCCAGTAACTTTACTCCGAGTGATTAACCTTCTGTTCTAGATCATCATGCCTCAACGGCACCAGTGCCCAAAGTGCACTCGAAGGACATTTACACTAGTGAAGTTAATCCAACATGTTGGACTTGTTCATGCACATGAACCAAATTTTAGTATCACCTGTGGTGTAGGTGATTGCCAGTCAACTTTTTCCCGATTCCATTCTTTTAGAAAACATGTGTACAGGAAGCACAGATGCTTTGTATTTAGGCCTTCTGATAATAAACATGACTGTCCCAGTGAAGAGTCCACAGTACAGCAACACAGCTTGTACCTGGATCAGTAAAATTCTGATTTGGATTTTGTTAATGTTCTGTACTTTATACTCAGAATTTTGTTATGTTTTAATTCATGAAACATGCACTGCTTGTGTGTTTTGCATTTAAAACTGGTTTATGAACGGCTCACAAAGCCTGATGCTTCCAGTTTAAGTGTTAAGATACTGAAGCAATTTAACCTAACCCTGCATGTCAGTTATGAATTTGCTTTTTGTAAGTGTACTTTTTACTCAACTTTGTTATATGTTTTATGTGTGAAACCAAGTTATGAAATGGAGTTTTGTTGCACTTAGTGAATGGCTCCTTTGGCCTTATGCTTCAGCTTAATGTTGAAAAGCACTGCTTTTTCTCATGTGCTGGAACTTGTTATGGACAAGTCAGTTCTAGCAGAACAATACATTGATTGAAATGCACTGACAAGGGATTGGTTTACATGTAAACTATTGGATTTTGTTAAAAGATGTAAACTAACTGTTAATTCTCTAAATAAATTTTGGTGAATAATTGTAAATGTTTTTGTCTCTGAATTTAAGGGTATGTTTTTGCCTCATAAAGGTACAAAATGGCATGTCGCTCCAGCTGTACCTCATTGGGTACCAATTCCGTACCTTTCCAATGGGTACATTTTTGTACTAGGACATAAAGGTACATTTTTGTCACTAGGGGTGCAGAAATGTTCTTTTAGAGGTACAGACAAGAAGGTACAAAAATGTACCATGTTCAAAGGTACAGTGCTCGTACCCTGCTAGGGTACTGCTGGAGCGACAAAGCGTTTGTACCATTTTAGGTCCATTCCTGTACCTTGATTTCTCTGTGTGTATAAGGCTAAGTCCTTCCCGCAGTGACCCGGGTTCAAATCCGGCCCACGGTCATTTACTGCATGTCCTCCCCTCTCTCTCTCCCATACCTTCCTCTCTCACTCTCACACTCTGTCTAATAAAGCATAAAAATGCCTAAAATAAATATTTAAAATATATATATATATTAGGCTACGATTAGTAGTATACAAAATTAGACTTGAGATGACAAAATGCTTTTGCTGGGGAACCCAGTCCTCTGAATTGAATTGATCAGCAAAGCCCATTTGCTTTGGCAAATGTCGAATTCTGAGGTATTCAGAGGTTGGTTCATAACAAGTCCATGTCTGAACCGGTAATGCCTTAAAATAACCCCTTCATTTACATTAATTCACCCCATAATTAATGCAAAATCCCCTTAAAATGAATTAAGGGAATTATTAATGGAGGAGACCCCATCAAAGATGTGAAGAATCCCTTAATTTCTAGTGTCTCCATGAATCAACCCATGAATAAATGGATTAAAAACCCATGATACTAACCTTACTTTTTTAAAGCTATGTAATTTTTAATAGATAATTAATGTTTATGTAATGAAAAATGGGATAAAATTAAGGGGTTTGGTTTCATAGTGATATGGTTTTTAAAATGTTTTGAAATCTTACTAATTTTATGATTACAGACACATTTGTCATCTGTACAACAGGATAACTGGATAGAATGATAGATTCCAATTTTATCCAATTTGTTTATGACAGTAAAACATCATGAACCACGACCATCCAAACCAGCAGTTGTAGATTATGGTATCGCTTGAGACGCCCAACTACTTTATCTATATTTGCTTATCTTGAGACAGTTATGTAGATGTCATTTAAAAAATGTGTTTGCTTAAGGACACAGAAATAACTAAGCCTTATGTATTGTGCTTTTTAAGATAAGTGCATTTATTTTCCATTGGTGATAGATGGAATATTTTTAAGGCTTGAATATATTTGCCATTGCATTTGCTGTACTTATTTTCTGTACTGCAACTGGAGACAGAGGAAGACAAACAGCAGAACAGAAAGACAAAATATCTCTTGAGCTTAATGGAACTACTGGAGAGTGTAATTGTAAATATTGCTCTGATGCAGATAAACTGAAAAAAAAAAAAGAATGATGAAGCTAAAGATGACTTTATTACTATTGTCTTTGTTTTATGGTGGTTGCCTGGACTTTGTCTATGCAAAATTAAATAATGTTAATATTCATAAGTTTGTTACTAGTAACAGCGTGTGAGCAAGATGAAATGGTCTCACTTTCTGCCACTGTACAGCATTACATCAACCTATTTGCTTGTACTGAGTATTTGATGCAGTGTTTTCTGATGCAGTGTGGCCTTCATTGTATTAAAGAGCTTCAGCAGTAGTTTATGACAAAAGCCATAACAATGATGCAATGTTCATTTTACATCAAAACACCCACACATACCATGCAAAAAGATTTAGATTTAGAGTTGTTGATGTATTTTGTCACTTGTAATTGTAATTAAGGGAAATTATATTATTATTACATACGGGTCATTACGGGTGATAATAATAAATTATTTTTCAACTCAATATAATTAATAATATCATCAGCTTAAATAAATAAGAAATTTTAATATGTTCTGTGTCAAGTATGTGTCCCACATTTTAACATTTGACTGTAGGATAAACATGGAAAAATGTACAGACACAGCAAATCTCATCATACCATTTGTTTGACCAAACTGCATTGCACCCAAAAATGTTTGTAAAATCCAAGTAAGTTTTCTTAAAATAAGAAAAACATGTATTTATGCTAATGTCAGGCGTTCAAGCTAAGTCTTATTTTTCATTGAAATAACTTCAGCCATCTGAGTCATGTGTACACTGATTAAAAAATTCACCATAGAATATACAGTAGCTTGAAAAGAGCAATCAGTAAAGAGACAAAAGTAATCAAGGGCAGACAGGCCGCACTGAGATGAGGCATGATGTTCCAGAAAATGAGCTCTAACATTGAGTTCATTTGCAGCTAGACAAAACACAAATGTTTTTGAAAAGATTGTTGATAAACACTAGAGAAAAACAACAAAGACCTATCCTTCATACAAGTACATAGAACCTCTTTTTAAAAATAACACATTTGAAAATATGAATCAGTGTGATCTCCTGGCATAACTGGGTCAATTAACATACATTTATGGTTGAAGAATGGCAGTTGAATATTTTCAGAGTGATAATAAGACGGAAACATTTCCTGAACCAAGGATAAAACAAGGCATAAATAATTGGGTTCAAGGTTGAGTTGAAGTAACCCAACCAAACAAATACTTCAAACAGGGCAGCAGGCGTGCTGAAGCCAGTGTAGGCATCAATTATAGAATTCAGAAAAAAAGGCATCCAACAAAAGATGAAAGCACCGACCACAATACCCAAAGTCTTGGCTGCCTTCTGCTCAGAGCGTTTAATCAGTCCGCCTCTTCCTCTGTCATTTGAATGTATACAATGGCTGATGTCTTCAATCTTTCTTGCATGCTCTTTAGCCACAAAAAATATTTTAGTGTACAGGCCAACCATTACAGTGCAAGGAAAGAAAAAGGCAATAAGAGTGTCCAGAGTTCCCCACAGGGTGTTGAAGAGCAGGTTGCAGCTGCCCAGGCAGTAGATTGACTCCAGGTACTCCTCTAAACCGGCGACATTGGCCTTTGAGTACAGCAGTCCATAAGAGTAGAGAGCCGCCAACGCCCAGCTGGCAAATACCATGAGCCAGGCCACTGACATGGTGATGTTCCTGGAGTAATGCAAAGGGTTGCATACCGCTTCGTGTCGGTCCACAGCGATGCAGATGAGGTGGAAGATGGAGACGGAGGTGAGGAACATGTCGAAGCTGGAGTGCAGCAGGCAGAAAGCGTCTCCGTAGAGCCAGCAGCCTCGAACCGCCCGCAGCGCGCTGAACGGCATCACAGTGACGCCCAGCAGCAGGTCGGCCGCCGCCAGAGACAAAATCAACACATTGGTGGGATTCTGCAGCTGCTTGAAATGAGCGATAGACACAATGACAACAGAGTTCCCCACAAAAGTAACCAGCATGCCGGAAACAAACACCACATACAGGGCGACCTGGGTTCCCACACTGAACTGTGTCCGGACACAAGACACATTTGAGCCTGGGAAACACTGTTGCTCTTCAAAAGTTGTCATCATAAACACAAAGACACCCCAGTCCTAAACACAAAAACACCTAAACCCTAAACACAGACAACCTAATCCTAAACACAAAGACACCCAAACCCTAAACACAAAGACATCCTAACCCAGAGACAGAAGGTTCAGGACAGAGAGAGAGAGAGAGAGAGAGAGAGAAGCTAAGGAGAGATATCTTAGCATCTGTCTTAGTATCTGTCTCTGTCTCTATATACGCCTCTGACACTCTCCTGACACACTGCACCATCCAATCACAGGCCTTTAAGCTGTGTACATGGAAACAGTCTAACACACAATTTCATTTCTGAACCAACCTCAAACTTGGTAAGTCTGAGGCAACATACTCTGGAACATCAGGTTCATTTCTCATTGGTAAATTCAGCAGGTTTGACCCTGTGGCCCAGGAAACTGCTTCCCTTTGCAAAATGCATCATGTTCTAAAAATAATGTTGTTTTTCACTTTCCCTGTAAAGTCACTTTAACAATTTACTTTTGTGATCTTGTTTAACTGGATTATACTGAAACAGTTCAGACATTTTGAATCACAGCCTGGTTTGATAAACGTGAGCTTATCTACTTTTGCATTTTATTGATGTGCGAATGGTATATGATGTGATGATTTGTAATTTGTTTTATTTTACACAATGTCTGCAAATCAAATCTGCCTTTCAGGACAATACAGGTGTAGTTAATTGTTAACCTTTTTTGTGGCAAAATGATGAAAACACAGAGATAAAAGGATACCACACAAAAAGCTTTACATTGTTGATTACAGACTAATTTACAGCCTAAAACCACGAACCACCACAATACGGTCAGGCAGTTATATGGTGCTAAATTATATTGTTTTATATCTAATCATTATTCACTTGGACAGGCTGGCATTAGCACTACCATGCTGCACTCTGTACAGTATAGTAGTATACCTGTTACGTGGCAACTAACACGGGTGAACCCAGGTGCGAACACAGACAAGCCGGAGACAGGAATCAGGCAAACAGGTATTTATTGCTGGCTTGAAGAGACCATGTCAGGCGGTCCAAGGCCCAGGAGTTGGGCTGACGAGGCACAGGACCGGAGACAAGGCTGGAGCTGAGTAGCGGGGCTGAGAGGGCTGGAGCAGAGTAACTGAGCAGACGGGGCTGGAGCAGAATAGCTGGGCAGACAGGGCTGGAGCAGAGTAGCTGGGCAAACAGGGCTGGAGCAGAGTAGCTGGGCAGACGGGATGCAGGACTGGAGACGGGGCTGGAGCAGAGCGGAGCAGACGGAACAGCAGAACAGGAGGGACAAGATCAGGCAGGTAGAAACAGGCAATGAGCAATTGTGCAAGAGAGTGGCTAGACATAGACTGACTGAGTAAGTACTACGATCTGGCAAGGTGGATGTGGCAGGGCTGGGTTTTTGTAGAGGTCTTGATTGCAGGATAGGTTGCAGCTGGTGGTGCTCCGCTCTGACTCCAGCACACCTGACTCCACTACACAATCACACAGACAGACAGGGAGAGAGCAACTGGGGGCGTGGCAGCAGGTTAAGAGGCAGAATGTGAAGTGGAGGGAGTGTCAGCAGAGACAGATGTAACAGTATCCCCCCCTCTACAGGGTGACGGGTGTGGAACTCACGAACGAGGGAAGGGTCCAGCATGAAGCGGCGAGGGACCCAGCAGCGCTCCTCAGGGCCGTACCCCTCCCAATCCACCAGATACTGAAACCCACGGCCCTGGTGGCGCACGTCCAGAAGCCGCCGGATGGTGTAGGCAGGGTGGTCGTTGATCAGCCGTGGCGGTGGAGGAGCCACTGTAGGGGGAGACAGAGGACTGGAACGGACAGGTTTAATCTGGGAGACGTGGAAGGTTGGGTGGATATGGAGGGAAGCAAGGAGTTTCAACCGGACAACAGAGCGGTTAAACACACGGTCAATCACAAAGGGGGAAAGTTTGCTGGACTCCACCCTCAAAGGAATGTCCCGAGACGAGAGCCATACCTTCTGACCAGGGGCGTAGGCAGGGTTGGCCTGGGTCTGAGCTCTAGTAGAGGCACGCAGAAGGGCTGTCCGGGCCGTCCTCCAAGTGCGGCGGCAACGGCGCAGATGATCCACAACAGAGGGCACGGCAACTTCCATCTCCTGGGCGGGGAACAGGGGGGGCTGATAACCCAGACAACATTCGAACGGTGACATACCTGATGAGGTGTTGGTTAGGGAATTGTGGGCATACTCCACCCATGGCAACTGGGAACTCCAGTGGGATGGGTTAGCAGTGGTCACACAACGCAGTGCTGCTTTCAACTCTTGGTTGACCCACTCGGTCTAGCCATTAGACTGTGGGTGGAATCCGGAGGAAAGACTGACAGTGGAACCAAGAGCAGAGCAGAAAGCTTTCCATACCTGGGATATGAAGTGAGGTCCTCGGTCTGACACAATGTCCACAGGGATGCCATGTATCCAGAATACGTGGGTCACCAGAAGGTCAGCAGTCTCCCTGGAGGAAGGAAGTTTAGGCAGAGGCACAAAATGAACTGATTTTGAAAACCTGTCAATGATAGTGAGGATGACAGTGTTACTGTTGGAAGGAGGGAGTCCAGTGACAAAATCCAGTGCGATGTGAGACCATGGGTGGCTCGGTACTGGTAGGGAACGCAGCATCCCGGAAGAAGGCTTAGTGGATGTCTTACTTTGGGCACAGACTGAGCAGGTGGTGACAAAGTCCCGAAGTTCCGATTCACTCCAGGATGGCAGGTAAGTCTGGTCGAGTGGCCCCATTGGAGGACATCGGAGCAGACAGAGTCAGGAACGAACAGGGAGTTAGGTGGACCGTTACCCGGATCCGGCTGATTCTGCTGGGCTTGGCGGACACGGGGCTCGATCTCCCAGGTCACGGTGGCAACGATGCAGGATGGAGGCAAAACGGGCTCAGGCTCAGAACTGGTATCAGCAGTGAACTGACGGGAGAGGGCGTCAGGCTTGATGTTCCTAGAACCAGGGCGATAAGTAAGAGTAAAATCAAATCTCCCGAAGTACAAGGCCCACCTGGCTTGCCGAGAGTTCAACCGCTTAGCTGTTTGGATGTAAGCCAGGTTCTTGTGGTCCGTCCACACGATGAAGGGATGTTTGGCGCCTTCCAGCCAGTGGCGCCACTCCTCGAGGGCCAGCTTAACTGCCAGTAGTTCCCGGTTGCAGATGTCATAATTTCTTTCTGTGGATGAGAGCTTGCGAGAGAAGAAAGCACAAGGATGAAGTTTTTGATCGACAGTAGACTGTTGAGAGAGGACAGCACCTACCCCAGTATCAGAAGCATCCACCTCCACAACGAACTGAAGCTCTGGATCAGGTTGAGTGAGAACTGGAGCGGAAGTGAAACGGCCCTTGAGTTCCTGGAATGCCGTAGCAGCTTCAGGGGTCCAGCAGAAAGGAGTGGAGGTGGAAGTGAGAGCAGTGAGAGGGGCTGCCAAGCGACTGTAATTTCGGATGAAACGGCGGTAGAAGTTGGCAAACCCCAAGAAAGACTGCAGCTGCTTCAAGTTGGTGGGCACTGGCCACTCAGTGACAGCAGTTACCTTGGCGGGGTCCATCTGCATCTGCCCTTCTGCAATCACATACCCCAAGAAAGACACGGTAGAGACATGGAATTCACACTTCTCAGCCTTAACGAAAAGCTTGTTTTCCAGTAGGTGTTGGAATACCTGACGAACGTGCTGCTGGTGAGTGTCGAGGTCCCGGGAGTAGATCAGGATGTCGTCCAGATATACAAACACGAAGCGTCCGATCATATCCCTCAGCACGTCGTTTACTAGAGCCTGGAAGACAGCAGGGGCGTTAGTAAGGCCGAATGGCATGACCAGGTACTCAAAATGGCCGAGAGAGGTGTTAAACGCAGTCTTCCACTCATCCCCCTCCCTGATGCGGACAAGGTGGTAGACGTTTCGTAGATCAAGCTTGGAGAAGACCTTGACACCATGGAGAGGGGAGAAAGCAGAGCTGATGAGTGGCAGGGGGTATTTATTTTTCACAGTAATGTTGTTTACACCCCGGAAATCAATACATGGTCTAAGGGTACCATCTTTTTTCCCCACCAAAAAGAACCCTGCACCCACCAGAGAGGATGAGGGCCTGATGATGCCTGCAGCCAAGGAGTCCCAGATATAACTCTCCATAGCCTCCTGTTCCGGACAAGAGAGATTGTACAGGCGGCTACTGGGAAGAGTCATTCCAGGCTTGAAGTCTATAGCGCAATCATAGGGCCGGTGAGGTGGCAACGACAGGGCTTGATGTTTGCTGAATACAGGGGCTAAGTCATGATACTCCGGGGGTACTACTGACAGATCTGGTGGTTCAGGAACAGACAGAGGCACAGAAGATGCAGGAGTCAGGGCAGAGTGCAGACAGTTAGCATGGCAAAAAGAACTCCAAGAGGTTACCTTCCCAGCGGTCCAGTCAATTTGTGGGTTGTGTAGAGCTAACCAGGGATGGCCAAGAACCAGAGGAAAACTGGGACAGTCCATAACATGGAAACTGATCTTCTCCTGATGATTGCCGGAGATACAAAGGATGACAGGCTTAGTCTTCTCTGTGACCCGGGCGAGGAGCTGACCGTTGAGGGCGTTGGCTTCACGGGGCGAGGCGAGTGGCATGGTGTCCAGGCCCAACTGAGTGACGATGTTGCGGTCCAAAAAGCTCTCGTCAGCCCTAGAGTCAATGAGAGCAGGTAGGGAGATAGACTGGTTCTGCCACAAGAGGGAGGCGTCGAACTGCGACCTGGAGGGAGAAGAGCAGTCAGTCTGGCCCAGTAGCATCTCCCCCACTACTGCTGAGCCAACCCTTTTACTGGATGCAGGGGACAGGTGGAGAGGAAATGACCGGCCTGGCAGCAATACAGACAGCTCCTGGTGGTGATTCGGCATTGCCTCTCCTCCGGGGTGAGTTTGGCTCAGCTGAGCTGCATTGGCTCCAGTTCAGGAAGGGGCTGAGACACAGGGACAGTCGGAGAAGAGAAACGAGGCAAGGCAGAAGGAGATGTTATGGCGCCTTACCTACCTTCTCCCTCCGACGCTCACGGAGGCGGTTGTCCAAGCGAATGGCCAAGGTGATGAGCTCATGGAGTGAGTCAGGCTCGTTCCGGGAGACCGCTTCGTCCTTGATCGCTTCACTAAGTGAATTCTGGAACACTCCCTGGAGGGCTTCCTCGTTCCACCCAGACTCAGCAGCCAGACAGCGAAACTCGATAGCCATCTCGGCTACTGAGCGAGAACCTTGACGGAGAGATAGCAGTCTTTTAGCGGCGTCCTTACCGTGGACAGGGTGGTCGAAAACCTTCTTCATCTCCTTTACAAAGTCGGTGTACCTGGAACAGATGGCAGATTGACTCTCCCACACCGCCGTAGCCCAGCTGCGCGCAGATCCACGGAGACAACCCATCAGGTAAGCGATTTTAGCTCTATCTGTGGAATATGTGCGGGGCTGCTGGTCAAAAATTAAGGAACACTGCATCAAAAAATCTTTGCATACCCCGAGATGACCGTCGTATGGCTCAGGAGGCGGAACATAAGGCTCACGGAAAGGTGGATAGGGGCTGTGGGCTGGCTGTGTGCTCTGGGCGGTGAGTTGGTCTTGTAGGCTGGCCAGGGTCTGGGACATCGCTGCTACCTGAGCTGACAGATCTTGTAGAACCTGGTTATGCTGTCCCAGCAGGCCGCCTTGTCCGACGAGGGCTTGATGAAGGGGATTTGGGTCTGCGTCCACTGGGTCCATATCAGCGGGCCAGATCGTACTGTTACGTGGCAACTAACACGGGTGAACCCAGGTGCGAACACAGACAAGCCGGAGACAGGAATCAGGCAAACAGGTATTTATTGCTGGCTCGAAGAGACCAAGGTGAGGCGGTCCAAGGCCCAGGAGTTGGGCTGACGAGGCACAGGACCAGAGACAAGGCTGGAGCTGAGTAACTGAGCAGACAGGGCTGGAGCAGAGTAGCTGGGCAGACAGGGCTGGAGCAGAGTAGCTGGGCAGACGGGATGCAGGACTGGAGACGGGGCTGGAGCAGAGTGGAGCAGACGGAACTGCAGAACAGGAGGGACAAGATCGGGCAGGGAGAAACAGGCAATGAGCAATTGTGCAAGAGAGTGGCTAGACATAGACTGACTGAGTGAATACTACGATCTGGCAAGGTGGATGTGGCAGGGCTGGGTTTTTGTAGAGGTCTTGATTGCAGCTGGTGGTGCTCCGCTCTGACTCCAGCACACCTGACTCCACTACACAATCACACAGACAGACAGGGAGAGAGCAACTGGGGGCGTGGCAGCAGGTTAAGAGGCAGAATTTGAAGTGGAGGGAGAGTCAGCAGAGACAGATGTAACAATACCATAGTAAAGTAGCGTAGTAGTGTTGGGCCACGCCATAAGGTGAAACAAAAGAAAACTAATTAAAACAATAAGGCCAGCATCTGTGGCCTAACAAGAAAACCAAAAGCCTTAACTCTAGCCCACCCGCTGGGCTTGATCTCAGACAAAGGAAAAGCAGCGCCAAAAATTCCAACTGGCCCTGAAGTTCACACCTAGGTGTGAACTGGCTGGAATTCAAACTCCGCTCTCTCATTGGACGAGACTCGGACGAGCCCCGGGATCCCCCATGACGTCACGGATGATATAAATTCCAGGAGCTACCTTTCCGCATCGCCCCTTCTTGCGACTCCGTTGCTATACAAGGTGGTACATTTAACGTTCAAACTGTTCTTTTTGTTTAAGCCAAGGCACAGTCTTCAACTCGCTGGACGAGCCCAGACTGTTTAGTGTTTGACATAACACTATTTGGATCCAGAAGGATTAGATTAGCTGTTTGTGTATCCGGCAATCTAACTCCTTGCGCGCATCTGTATGAGTAACCAGTGCGCGCAGCCGACCTGCAGAAGTGGACTGGAAGAGACTACAGCTGAGGACACTCCTTCCCTCCAAGAAGACAACGTAAGAGCACGTTCCTTCATTCAAGTCGACTCCTGGCTAAAATCCTTCGCTGCCTACGAGGAAAGCCAGCTGACCGTTGCTCCGTGCGAGGAGAAATAACGGTCTCGCCGCGCCGACCCGCCTGGAGAACCCCACCGGCTCGACCCAATGAAAACACACACCAAATCACTCGAGAGTGATTTTCCCAAGTAAGAGGCTTTGGTTCTGGGCAGAGACTAGTATAGGTGTGTTATTTATGCTTTACTGATCAGAAGCTACTGTTGTGCGTATTGGAAGCGCATTGGACCGCCATGTCCATATTATGCTGTGAAACCTATCATTAAGCTTGCTGCTTGATTTGATTGTAATGCTTTGAAGCTGAATGTGCGCCATTGCATGTCGCTGGACTTGCAATTGTGTTTATCGCCACGTAGAGAGCCAATATATTGCATTTTACTCGCTCAAAGACCAGTAATAATAATAATAATAATAATACGTTTATTTATATAGCACCTTTCAACAGACGTCACAAAGTGCTTCACAAAGAACAAAGAAAGCAAAAAAAAGTAATACACAGACCAGCAGACAGTAATTGCAGACATCCAGCTAAAAACACAAGACATCCCAGAAAAGGATAAAGAAAAACTAAACAAAAGCAAGTCTAAACAAATGGGTCTTGAGCTGCTTTTTAAAAGTGTCCACCGTGTCCACTGATCTTAAGACCAGTGGGAGAGAGTTCCAGAGTTTAGGAGCTACAACCTCAAAAGCACGGTCACCCTTTGTCTTAAGCCTCGAGCGAGGAACAAACAACAAACCCTGGTCAGAGGACCTTAGAGTCCTACTGGTACTATGAGGCTGCAGCAGCTCTTTAATATAAGCAGGTGCCTGATCATGCAAGGCTCTGTACGTGGTAACAAGAATCTTGAACTGGATTCTAAATTTGATGGGAAGCCAGTGTAAGGACATCAGGATTGGTGTTACATGAGAGCTTTTGGAGGACTTGGTAAGAAGCTTGGCAGCAGCATTTTGGACCACTTGTAAACGGTTTAGGGACGTGTTGCTAAGACAGGTGAAAAGAGAATTGCAGTAATCAAGACGGGAGGAAATAAACGCATGTATAACCATCTCCATCTCAGTTATGGACAGAATGGACCTGAGTTTGGCAATGTTTCTCAGCTGGTAGAAACAAGAACGGACCAAACAATTTACATGTTGGTCAAGATTCAAAGCCTGGCCCATAGAAACACCTAGATTACGGAGGGTAGGTTTAACAGATGAGGATAAAGAGCCAAGACTGTCCATCACCTTCGGGACAACATCATCTGGGGCAGAAACAAGAACTTCAGTTTTGTCAGTATTTAGCTGAAGAAAATTATCTGCCATCCAAACTTTTATAGAGGTGAGGCACTTCAGTAGAACAGACAGTTTAGAGACATTTTGTGGGTTAAACAAAATATATAATTGAATATCGTCTGCATAGCAATGGAAGGAGATGTCTTTAAAATTTCTAATTATCTGCCCGAGAGGGAGCAAGTATAATGCAAACAGCAGGGGGCCCAGGACCGACCCTTGGGGAACACCACATAACAGAGATTCAGCTGATGAGACATATTTATGAACTGTGACTGAGAAAGACCTGTCTGACAGGTACGAGGAGAACCAATCCAATGCTGAACCAGAGATACCCACCCACTGCCTGAGCCTCTCAACCAATATGCGGTGGTCCAGAGTGTCAAAAGCGGCACTGAGATCTAGTAGTACCAGAACAGAACATTCTCCTGCATCACCCTGCATTAGCAGATCGTTAAAGACTCTGAGAAGAGCAGTTTCTGTTGAATGCAACCGACGGAAACCAGACTGAAACTTATCGAAAATGTTATGCTCATCTAAGACAGCTGTAAGCTGTTTAGCAACCACTTTTTCTAATACCTTAGCTATGAAAGGTAATTTGGAAATAGGCCTGTAGTTCTGGGGCCGAGAAGGGTCCAAATTTGTTTTTTTTGAGAAGTGGTTGAACAGCGGCTTGTTTGAAATAGGCTGGGACATGACCAGATGCCAATGAGTTATTAATTATTAAGAGCAAACATGGACCAATGGAATCAAAAACAGTTTTTAAGAAAGAAGTAGGAACAATGTCAAGGGGACTAGAGGAGGTTTTCATGGCACTGACCAGATTTGTGAGCTCTTGTAGTGAGATTGGGGAAAAACTATCCAGGATTGTTGGCCGGGTAGGGCAAGGAATTGGGGGGGAAAGAGAGGGAATGATGTTTGCTCGTATGTCATTTATCTTACCAACAAAGAAGGAGAGAAAGTTGTTACACTCATCAACTGAAGAAATTGGAACAGCAGGTGATGTAGGAGAGACAATGTTACTGATGGTTTCAAATAGGATTTTGGGATTACGCCGGCTATGGGATACAAGGTTGGAAAAGTAAGTTGCTCTGGCCTCCTTAACCATGTTATGAAAATCTGTTAAAAGTTCTTTCAAATGCTGATGGTGAACTTGTAGACGTGTGGATTTCCATAAACGCTCTATTTTACGACAGGTTCGTTTAAGAGAGCGAATACTGTCATTCATCCAGGGGGAGGAATTAATCAGAGGAGCGAATCTCGTCTTAGTCGGAGCAACTTTATCCAGGACAGAAAGGCAGTGCTCATTAAAAGACTGTACTTGGGAATCAACATCACTATTAGGCATAATAACAGGGCTGTTATCAAAGGCAGCGGAAAACTTTGCAGCAGAGAGATGGTTTAGGATGCGAGAATTAATTTCACGACGACAAGGTAAAGTATCCAAATTAAAAGACAAATCAAATAGAACACAGTTATGATCTGAAATGAACATATCCTCAGTAAAAACAGAATCAACATTTAAACCAAGAGTAAAAACAAGGTCCAGAGTGTGCCCTCTGACGTGTGTAGGGCCTGTTACATGTTGAGCGAGATTAAAAGACTCAGTGATATTAATAAAACTAGAAGCAAATTTATCAGAAGGATCGTCAATATGAATGTTAAAATCCCCAAGAAGCACAAATCTAGAAAGCTTGAGAATAGACGATAAAAAATCACTAAAATCATTTAAAAAAGAGGTGTTTGGGCCGGGTGGACGATAAATTAAAATGCCATAAAACGGATTAGTACGTCCAACTTTAATTATTTGTAATTCAAAAGAAGGGAAGGACCCAGTGCTCACCAACCTACAAGAAAAACAGTTTCTGAACACGACAGCAAGACCTCCACCGCGGCCAGAAATTCTAGGCAAGCTGATAAAATTGTAATCCTTCGGACACAGCTCAATGAGGGGGGCATGTTCCATATTCCTCTGCCAGGTTTCGGTCACAAACAAAAAGTCTAACTTCTTAGACTGGATGATGTCCTTCAGTACAAAAGTTTTGTTCGATATGGAGCGAGCATTTACCAGCGCCACACTGAGAGGGACAGGATAATGCCCAGATGAGGAAACCAGAGTCACTGGAATTAAATTTTTTGGGCTTCTGCAGTTTTTCAGAAAATTCATAGCAGCAGATGGACTGTTGGATCTGTCAGAGATTCTGACTGGAACGACCATGGGTGTGGGAGAGGGAGGCTTAGGCCTAATAGTAGAAACAGCTATTGTGGTCTGACTGGGGCGTTGGACATTTACAGCAGGGAGAGACCTGTAGGGGGAGCTCTCATGGGGAGCAGTATGCTGCGGTTGTGGCGTAGAGGAAGAGGGAGTATCCGGGGTGTGTGTGTGAGATGTAAACAGTCAGTCACATGGGAGGGACTGCATCGCATGCTGCAAGTTAGCCGATAGCATTTGGCTGCCCTGTTTGTTGGGATGAATCCCGTCTCTATTGAAAAGAGAGGGACGGTCCCAGAACAAGTTAAAATTGTCAATAAAACCCATGCCGTGTGCCCTGCTGGCGGACTGGAGCCAAGTGTGAAGGCTGAGGATTCTGCTAAAACGGCCAACTCCGCGACCAAGAGTGGGGATGGGACCTGATATAAAAACAGACTTTTCACAGTTCTTTAAAACATTAAAAAGGAGGTTAAAGTCGTTTTTGGTGCGCTCAGACTCCCGCTGGGATGTGTCATTTGTCCCCACGTGAACTACAATTCTTTTAATAGAGGTCGGGAGTGAGGGCAGAACATCCAGGAGTTTATCCAGGATAACGGGGACAGTGGCTCCAGGGATACAGTGTGTGATTGCGTTTATGAAGCGGATATTTCTGGTTATGGAATCACCAATAATTAATGTAGTGGGGGGGAAGAGTGGGCGAGGAGCAGGTGCGTGTAGGCTGCTTGGACAGGACAGTGGACGTTCAGTTACCTCCGTCTGCGTTGAGCTCAGCAGTCCGGGCGGCGGACAGAGGCGAGAAGGAGGCGGCCTCGAACCAGGAGGGAGAATCATTCCCTGAGGCTCAGCCCGAGGAAGCCCTCCCGAGCACCGGATTACGGCCTCCTTCAGCATCCTACGGCGGTCCTTTCGCGTGGTGGAGAGACGAGCTGCCCGATCAACGCTTGCCACAGGTGGGGAAGACACAGTGGCGACGGGAGGAGCCATAGCCAGAGTGGGGTCCGGGTCGGGTGGAGTCGAGACCGCCGGGGCCTCGCTGGAATGGGCCGGAGCCTCATCGAGCAGGATCGTGTAGCGGTTCGAGAGATCCAAGGGGGGTTGAGAAGAAACCCCAACCAGATCTCTCTTGCAGCCGCGGTGTACCACCTCTGTCCAGGACGGCTGGGTCCATGGGTAGGCTCGTTTCGGTGTGGAACTATGAACCAGGGCCTTGGGCCTGGTTCCGGTGCGAACCCATGGATCAGCTGGCGGCGTCTGGGTTACCATCATCGGTGTAGAAGCATCCAGGTTCAGTGCAGCAGTGGTGGTGCCCGCCGCCCCAGCTTCCGGCTCACACCCGGAGGACCGGCCACTCTCCTCGGCTTGACCCTCTGGGCGGCCCGGTACAGTGCCAGTGTGCATCGAGGCAAGCCAAGGGAGGGTGGCCGCAGAGTCCGAGACCATTGGAGACATCAGGGAGGTGGGAGAACGGGCTGCTGGGACAGCAAGAGTAGATGACTGCATAACAGAAATATGCTTTGCCTGGGCAGCAGCTACGAAGACAAAGCCGTTGATCAGATGATCCTTTTTCCGGAGCTCTGACTCCAGGCGGTGGATATCATCCCTTAACTGTGAGTACGCAAGTTTGCAGTCCACACACACAGCCATAATAGCTTGATTTCAGTCCCAGTATAACTCATAAAAACAACACGATTGTTAAAGAGAACAACTTAAAACGGCAAGGTAAAAGTAATCCTACGATCGGTAAAACAACAGCGTTAAGAACAATCCACGTAGCATTGGGTTTGGTAAAAACTACACAGGCCTTCTGTTAACCTGAGACTCAGCGTGGCGGACCAGAATGCAATGCAGCCAACTCCTAAATGCACCATTTTGTGTTTTTTAGTAACCCGGCGTACTACTTCCCAGTTGTACCCCGAGTTTCTGTGCGGTAAAAGGCTATTATTGGTGCTTTAGACGGCAAGTGCTCCCCTCTATTCTTGATCTCTCTCTCTCTCTTTTACTAACACACACACACACCTGAGGAGTAGAGGGTGTTGGTTTTAGCTGCCTAACTCCAACCCCATCTTAATTCCAAACTCCTCTTTGTTCAAACTGTGGGGTCACGTCCGCCATCTTGAACTCTTGCGAGACGTCCCACCCACATGGTCACGTCCGCCATCTTTCTCTCTCTCTCTTCTCCCTTCTACACACACACACACACATACAACTCCCTACATGCCATTATACTGTTTATGTCTTTTATGCTTGCAAGTTTAGATCCATAGTTATAGTTGTGTAATAGTGATTGATTAACTGAAGTGTTATTGATTATTAATTGATATTACTAAAGTAAATAAACACTGTTATACATTTAAAGAGAAGTTGTCTGTCATTTCTTATGCATATGTGTTGTGGTAACTGCTGGTTGTGAGGGCCTGTGTACGAATTCACCCTTCACTGTTCACTCATAAATGTACAGTGGTACTCAAACACTGTCATTTGGGGGTGAACAGCCATTTTGAGACTGACTTAAAGGTACGGTTATTGGTCCCTGATTCCAGGGTGGTGCCCCGTTCTATTGACTCCCGTCAATAATTTTATGAATAATTAATAATTTCACAATTATTAATTATTAATAGCTAATAACCAAACCTGCCCCTATCAAAGCCCAACAGTAGTATACCATAGTATACTAGTATAGTAGTATATCATAGTATAGTAGTATATTAGTATACCATACTATAGTAGTATATTAGTACACCATAGTACAGTAGAATATCATTATACCATAGTATAGTCATATAAACATCAAACAAAAAGTTTGGAAATTTGTGTTTGGTACATTATTTCTCTGTTGTAACAATGCTTCTTGGCAATACATTTTATGCCATTGGAAAGCCTGTTTATTTCCCTTTTAAATGGTGCCCCATTTGTAAGGAACATGCATTTGTGGGATGAGCAGCACAGCTGAGTATGTGGGTTGCGTTCATGAAACATTTGCCAAATCTTCTCTGCCAATGCCAAACAGCTTATTCTGCTGTTGCTATTGACTCTTGTTTTGAGCTTCCGGTACCCCCAGGTGCTGACAATCAGGTACCTGATTGGCAGCACCTGTGAGCATGGGCCCTGCTACAGTGGTCAATTGGTGTCTGCTCCAAGAATCGGCATGCCACGTTTGTCTTGATAAGGCCTGTGCGATAGGGCAACTTCAAGCTGGTGTTCCACAAAAGCAAGTTGCGGCATTATTTGGAGTGAGCCATAGTACCATCTCCAAACTGAAGGCCAAGTTCCATGAAACGGGGGATGTCAGAGACAGACTGCAAAGTGGGCGTCCCAAGAAGACGACACCCCAAGAAGACCGGTTCCTCACCCTTTCAGCACTCTGTCTTCTACAGATTTGCAGTCAAGGTTTGCAGGACGATATGGCACACGGCTCTCGGCCCAGACATTCCGGAACAGACTGCACGCAGCCAATCTCCGGGCTCATGGGGCTGCCAGGAGGCCTGCCATGACTGCCCTTCGCCGTCAGGCCCATTTGCGCTGGTGTCGGCAACACCTGCACTGGAACCTGAACATGAGGAGGAACGTTATGTTCAGCGATGAGTCCAGATTCTGCCTACGGAAGTTGGATCGTAGGGTCAAAGTGTGGAGAAGACGGGGAGAATGCTATGCTGATTGCTGCACCGATAGAGTAACACCTTTTGGTGGAGGCAGTGTGATGGTGTGGGGCGGCATCTCCATCACTGGAAAAACGAGGCTTGTCATCATTGGAGGCGATCTCAATGCAGAGAGATATCGAGATGAGATTCCGCAACCAGTGGCGATCCCATATCTCCACAGTCTGGGACCGAACTCCATCCTCCAAGATGACAACGCTCGCCCCCACAGAGCGGGGTTTATCAGAGACTACCTCCAGAATTTGGGAGTAGAGAGAATGGAATGGCCTGCCAACAGTCCTGACCTCAACCCAATTGAACACTTATGGGATCAGCTTGGGCGTGCTGTTCGTGCTAGAGTGACCAACACAACCATGTTGGCTGACTTGCGACAAATCCTGGTTGAGGAGTGGAATGCCATCCCACAGCAGTGTGTGACCAGGCTGGTGACCAGCATGAGGAGGAGGTGCCTGGCAGGTGGCTGTGTATGGTTCTTCCACACGCTACTGAGGCTCCTGACTGTTAAATTAATAAATTGTAAAATTGCCGATATGTCTTGTTTCTTCCTTATTACTGATAGACTTCAATCATCCAATCCACCAAACAACACCAAACAAGAGTCAATAGCAACAGCAGAACCCACATACTCAGCTGTGCTGCTCATCCCACAAATGCATGTTCCTTACAAATGAGGCACCATTTAAAAGGGAAATAAACAGGCTTTCCAACGGTATAAAATGTATTGCCAAGAAGCATTGTTACAACAGAGAAATAATCTACCAAACACAAATTTCCAAACTTTTTGTTCGATGTTTAGCACAGCATAGTATACAGTACAAATTAACCGGAACATAGGCTCACTAGAAAAATATTCATGTGGGAAATCTCCAATAATTATCCTTGGGCCAATGAAGTAAAGTCTATATTTTATATGACAGATTTATCTTTTATTTTTCATAATCCTTGGGGGGCTACTGTCATGATCTGCCCCTGCCTGCGTGTTCTGCCCCTGGTCCTCGTCTGTCTCTCCCTTCACTCCCCAGTCCTGCCATCCTCCTGCCAGCCTCCAGAGGTCATCGGACTTCCCCTCTCCACCTGTTCCCTCCTCCTGCTTCCACCACACCTGTTTTCCGTCAGCCCATTAGCCCTGTTACCTTGTTCCCCCTTCACCAGCCTGCTTTCCACCAATCACCTCCCGGACTTTCCCCTGCCAGCCAGCTGTCCTTCATGTGTAATCAGTCTGTATGTATATCTTGTCTTGGTTCCCTGTAGTCTTTGTCAGTTTGTTTGTTTAGTTATCTGCTCCGTTCCTGTTGTGCTTCCCATTGTTACCTGTCACCCATTTTCCTGTGGAGTTCTTCTTGCCTTGTTGCCGGCCAGGTTAGGTTTTTTGTCTTCCTTTGTTTGCCAGCCTGTTGTGTTTTTTGCTTTTTGGATTTCCTGATTTGTACACTGCCTTAGTTCTTTTTTTTCTGCCTTAGTTCTTTAGTAAAGCTGCCAGCTTCAGAAAAGCTCACTGCTTCTGCCTGTCTGCATTTGGGTCCTCACCACACCCGCCGTGACACAAATAACAGGGAGCAGGCATCACACCGGCTCTCTTACCTGCAGCACACACCCCGGAAAAGGCCAGACATAAGAGCGTTTATGCATAAAGTCTTTGACAACCATCAAGCAGAACCAGCTCCTCCACCACAACAAGGTGAAGAGTGCTGGTACCATGAGGTTTCCTGCTCGGGCTTGACCTAAATAACACACTGCTAGGTGTCCTGTTCCGAAAAGAACAAGTGGCCATTACAGCTGACATCGAGCAGATGTTCTACTGCTTCAAAGTCAGGGAAGTCAGGGAATTTTCTCAGGTTCCTGCAGCACAAAGATAATGACCCAGACAAAGACATCATTGATTACAGAATGACTGTGCATGTTTTTGGAAACAGCTCCTCTCCAGCTGTAGCCACTTACTGACTGAGACTGAGGCAGAGCATGGCTCAGAGGCAAAGGAGTTTGTCCTGAGGATTTTTTTATGTTGACTATGGTAGATTCCAGCTCACTCCTGGACTTAAGCCTAGGAGTGAGCTGGAATTTACAGAATGACAGTTTAACATTCAAAGTGTCACATGATGTCAAGCCATTCACATGAAGAGGAATACTGTCTACAGTCAATAGTCTCTCTACGACCCCCTTGGATTTGTTTCCCCTTCCTGGGCAGGGCCCTAGTAAGAGAGCTCTCTTCAGAGCAACATGAATGGGATTTACCTCTCCCAGCAGACAAAGAGGCACAATGGAAAGTGTGGTCTGACTCTCTAACATAGCTTGAACAATTGCAGATCCATAGGCCCTACATACAAATCTCATTGTCACACACTCAGTAGAGGGAATTGTGCATCTTTTCAGACACATCTACAATGGCAATAGCTGCGGTAGCTTACCTTCGTGTTGTGGACACAGAATGACAGTGTCACGTAAGATTTATAATGGGAAAATCAAATACCATACCTCATACCATCCCACGCCTAGAACTGTGTGTTGCAGTCTTACGCCTTGTTCACACAGGATGCGGAACGGCCGTGGAATGGCCCCGAAGCGGAGGCTGCTTCATTTCGCCGCCCATGTTAATAAAGCAGGTTGTTCACACTGGCCGTGGTGCGGCGCATGGCTCCGCTCGCAGCTCATGATCTGGAGCGGCAGTTTCGGTGTCTGGTCTCCGCATGCCGCAGCGCACATTTCACAGGAAAACACCATAGAAAACACTATAGATGGTAATGTCTCCATTATATCACCACAGAAGCACAAATAGATTAAATGATCAACTTACCAGGGTCTTCACTGTTGTTGTTGATGAATCCATCTGCATTTTAGGATGATTATCTATCTGATTTTGAATTATCACTTGCCTTTTGAAGATTGTGTCTGTTATTGAATTACCACAAAAGTAAACAAGTATACATGTTTAGGTTTGTTTATTTATAGGCTACTGAATTTATTTAGGCCTATATGTCATTATTTAAAGAGAGAGAGAGAGAGGGGGGGGGGAGGGAGATATCTAGGTCCCCTAGCCTTTCCCAATTATTGCCTGATCACTACTCACGACTCTTGCTGAGAAAACAAATAAATGTGACAGCTTTGATATGAGGGGCTTTGTGAAGAAAGGGAGAAATGAAGAAGATGGAAGATATAAAGTTCATCCCTGATGTGGAAAAGTACAGTGAGCTGTCAGCATTGTTTCTACAAGGACCGCAGTGAACAGATGAAACTTTGTTGGCTACTGGAGCACAATGTCAGCAGCCTACACTCTGTTTCCACAGGGTTTTCTCCTCTTGTAGACATAGGAGAGCTGCTGGTTGGTGCAGAGAAATGCACGTCCTGTGTGAACAACCTAACTGCGACTTGGGCGCAAAATTGCGGTACTTGGCTGCTATGCGTGCTGTGTGAACCAAGCGTTAGCTGTCGAGCTGACCAAACTGATAAGAGGAGAGAATGACATATGGAGCTGCATGCAGTCAAGTTTTTCACCGATAGTCGTATAGTGCTTGGCTACATTCACAACACCAGGTTCTATGTGTATGTTGCTGGGTTGCACGCATAAGGAAATTTACCAAACTGGACCAGTGGCATCATGTCGGTTCAGAGCAAAACCCAGCCAATCACGTTACCAGACGTGTCCCAGCAGCACACTTACCACACACCAGCTGATTCTCTGGCCTGGCATTTGTGAGAGAGGCTGACATACAGGAATTAATTGAGGCAGAGTCTTTCAAGCTAGTGGAACCGGATTGGATGATGAGAATTGGCCACAGGTGACCACACTCATAACCAAGGCCACAGGGTTGGTGGTCGTGTCCACTCAGCTGATCTCTTAGATCAAGAAAAACATCATCTGGTTATCCTGGCCAGTCACCACGTAGCCACACTGTTAGTCCGACGCTATCATGATAAAGTAGCTCACCAAGGGCGCCATTTTGAAGAAGAAGGTGCCTTACGCACCGCTGGGCTCTGGATTGTTGGAGGCAAAAGACTCATCTCCAGTGTGATCTACAAATGTGTCACATACAGGAAGTTGAGAGGAAGGCTTGAGGATCAGAAAATGTCAGACCTACCTGCAGATAGGGTTTCTGTGGATCCACCATTCACTCACATAGGTTTTCAGGCCATGGAGCATCATATCTCACCACACAAGAGGGAATCCTGCTAAAATTGGGCTAAAAAGATGGGCTGTCTTATTCAGCTGTTTGAGCACCAGAGCAGTTAATCTGGAAGTGATTGAGTCCATGACAACTTCTAGTTTAATTAATTCTTTGAGAGGTTTCTTGTCAATTCAAGGGCCTGACAAGCACCTTCGGTCTGACAGAGGCACAAATGTCATTGGAGGTTGCAAGGAACTCCAAATCAACACTGAAGACACAGAGATCAAGAGATGCTTACAGGACCAAGGCTGCACATGGACGTTCAATGCACCCCAGTTATCCCATATGGGAGGAGCATGGGAGCGAATGATTGGCATTGCTTGGCACATCCTTGATGCACTCCTGCTGAAAAATGGCACGACACGACTCGCACATGAAGTTTTGACTACCTTAATGGCTGAGGTCATGACCATCATGAATGCCAGACCCTTGGTTCCTGTCTCAATTGACGCATAAATGCCTGAAATTCTCTCACCTGCAATGCTCTTAATACAGAAAGCCAATGGCAGGTCCAAAGTCTAGCAGATTCTTTCTGGAAAAGAGGGAGACAAGAGTAACACTGCAGACTAGGAGGAAGTGGCTGACAAGAAACTAAACCTTCAAGAAGGTGATGTCGTTTTGCTGAAGGACAGTCAGGTGAAGCACAACTAATGGCCAGTTGGACTCATAAAGGCTATACCAAGCAGTGACAACAGAGTTTGCAAAGTCATGGTGAAGACCAATAAGCAAGGGACTGTAGAGGAACATCTCAGGCCTATCCATAAGATAGTTCTTCGTCTATCTAGTAATTAATAAAAGGACTGGAAAATAGTGGTATAATTGTAATTCTACCAGGCGGGGAGTGTTCTGACCCCGGTTGGGTGTTGCTTCACTGACCTCTGTTAGTTGTTTTTGGGTACTACACAACCAGTTAATTTTTGTTATTTGTATCCTCCATTTTCCCAGTCCAGCAAGTCAGCCTGCAGTGTGCATGATAGTTTTCTTTCTCTTTTGTTGAAACCTTGGAGTTGATATGTCCGTAAGTACTGATACTTACCTGTTTTCATGTTATAAATACTAAATGATACCAAAAAGTTAAATATGTTAAAAGAAGTAGAATTGCATCTAGTATGTAGAAATAATGTGCTATTTTTTGGGGGGATGTTGCTAGCTATCTAATTCTTGAGCTGATGTGTTCAAGCTAATTCATTGTATATCCTCAGATCAGCCAAATTCATTTTAATTGAATTCATTGTGTTTAAATAAATGGAACTATGTACACATATGGAATTTTGAGTTCATATACAGACACGGACAATGTATGTGAGCTCGACAGTAACACTGTACCATTGTTTGTATTTTTTATTTGTTTTACAGCCACCAGTAAAGCCATTCTGAAAAGAAGAAGACGTTTATTGGACATTTTTACTAGCTATCTGTCTAGCCTTGCACAGAGACGCAATTGCGATGGCACAAAAGTGTTATGTAAGTCCGTGTGGGCTGGGCACCTTGTGTGTATGACACTTAAATAAACTAAATCAATCAATCAGTACAGTGGTATATTAATATACCATAGTATAGAAGTATAGCCGTATAGTAATATACCATAGTATAGTACTAGTACAGTAGTATATAGTGGTATACTGTAGTATATTTGTATAGTAGTATACCATAGTATAGCAGTATATATAGTATAGTAGTACACCATAGTATAGTAGTATATTAGTATAGTAGTATACAATAGTATAGTAGTATACTATATTAGAGTATAGTATAGTAGTATACTATAGTAGAGTATAAATAGTAGTATACCACAGTATAGTAGTGTAGTTAGTGTTGTAGTACTCGAGACCGGTCTTGGTCTCGAGACCGGTCTTAAGACCACATTTTGCTGGTCTCGGTCTCGACTGCATTTTTACTCGGTCTTGACTCGGTCTCGGACAAAGAGGACTCGGAATTTTATTTCAAGACCAGTCGAGACCACAAGTGCAGTAACATCATTACCTGCCGGTGCATTGTCTGATTTATTTATTTTTTACTGTGATTGGATATCAAAATTTCCCCTTCAAATTGCAACTGATAAGCTTATTTTAAGTTTGAAAGTTTATGAACCATTAAACGCTGCCACCCTCACTCACCCCCCTCTGAGTTGCGCCAAGAAAGAGAACGCAGGATACAGGAGGAGAGAGCACCATGTGTGGCTGAGGAGGAGAGAATGAGAATAATACAGTTTGCCTACAGAAATCACAGAGAGTTTTGCAAAACAGTTCTAAGAACAAGCACCGATTCCATACAGGCACATGGCGCGTTCAATTCAATGCGGTGCATTAAAGCCTTCCCACTGAGCAAAAGACGTGATTTGATTTCAACATCGCGTCTATGCTTTAGCTCTCATATAGCCCAGGATCATTACGGCTATGTATAGACCTATTTTAGACCAAGCAGTAAATACATTATTACAATGAATAAACATCTGTAAATACCAAAAATATGCACCAGAGAAGTCCTGTAGACTAGCCTATAAGATAATTATCTGAGCACCAGAAGTAATTTCAACATTGCGTCTATGCGTAGCTCTCATATAGCCTAGGATCATTTTGTCTATGTATAGACATCTAATAAACTTTCACTTTTCAACCCCATTTAAACTTAATTTAGCCTAGACGACTATGGGCCATTTAGACGTGTTTTAAACGTCTAATCAACGTAAAATTGCTCAGTGGGTTGCGACACAGTTATCGGTTAAATTATAATTTCACTAATGTTAGGCTTAAATTCCACAAGGTAATAACGTTACCGTTAAAGTCTGTAGTGCAGCAGAAGACGTGTTATCAGGTTACTGTTTATACCGTTACTAACACAGGCGAGTAAATTGTGGAATTTTAAGTTTCACTTTCGTCTGCATAGCGGGGCTCTGGCAGACTGAGTAGGGGAGAGCAGGGCAAGTTGTCACATTGGTCAAAGTCAAAACACTATAACATAAAAACAATTTGTAGCCTATACATGACAGTAAGTTTATGTTTCTTCTCATTTCAGGAATCAAGATACTTATACATTGTGACATAAAAGCAAGGGTCAGCTATAACCTGATAATAATTTTGAATGTTTTAGTGAAGCTATGTGCTCAGGGTGTTTTAACACTTCTGTTTCATTCTGCCCACTGTCTTGAGCCTTTCCAAAGGTCAGTGAAATCGAATTGCAATGTTTCAAAGGATTGCCTTCTGTCACCGAGTACATACTGTACATCCATTTGTATTTTACTTAAATTCCTAAATAATGCTTTCTTTCTTTTTGAATTTTAGCAGAGAAATGGTGTAAAAGTTGAGCCATCACTCTGATTACATGGTCTTGAAAATGGACTCGCATTGGTCTGGTCTCGGTCTCGACTCGGTCTCGCCCCCCTTCGGTCTTGGTCTTGACTCGGTCTCGCCCCCTCAAAGTCTTGGTCTTGACTCGGACTTGATACGCTCTGGTCTTGGTCTTGACTCGGTCTCGGTTTAGGTGGTCTCGACTACAACACTAAGTATAGTAGTATACCATAGTATAGTAGTATAGTAGTACAGTATACCAGTCCATTGCAGCAGCTTTCACCTTAATGGCTCCTTCTCTCTGGAATGAGCAGATCTTTCAGATCTTTTTTAGACTTGGTTTTACTTGAACTACTTGATTTTACTCTGCCCTTGTTTTTAGATCCTACTATGAAATGAGGAAAACTCTGTCCTTCTGTCTGTCTGTCTGCATCCATTTTGCTCCTCAATGGGTTGGCCAATCAATCTGAAACTGCACATGGGTATTTTCCATTTTCCAAAATTTAAGCTCTTTATTAGCATTTTTGGCAAGTTTGAGCGTAATTGTCGCGCACATCCCCGGGTATGGACTAGTTATTTTGAATGGTTTATTTTGTCCCATATATGCTGATTATGCTGTTCCATTTTCTATTTTTAAATTTTTTTTAAATTTTGTATTTTGTTTCATGTTTTATCTCTTTTATTTCTATCCCAGCTGTCTTTTCTCCTGTGAAGTACTTAATAGCACGTAAGAACTTTGTAACTCTGTTTTGATATGTGCTACAAGGTAAGAAATATTATTATTATCATTATGATTATTATTATTAGTAATGGTAGTAGTAGTAGTAGTACTAGTAGTGGCAGTATTAGGAATAAGCGTCTTGTTAATGGAGACATCAGCAGTGACTGTTGAGAAAGAAAAGTGTAATAAGCTTTATTTTTTCTGCCATACTTTTTTCTGCCATACATTCATAAATTCATTTCTCTGAGAGGCACCTGCCATGGCAATTTTTTATAAGATTTATTCTGTGAACAGCTTTGTGTCTGAAATGTCAGAATTAAAGATTTTACCTGAAATGATCACTCGAAATGCCTTTCTGAACCAACTGTAAAAGAATGCGTACACCAAAGGATTCACAGTAGAATTCAAATAGCCGACCCACAACAGTGTTTCGAGCAATGCCGGTGGAATCGAGTAACTGATAAAGGGATCAATGATGTTACACACAAAAAATTGAGTCCAAAAAGAAAGAAATGCCCCCATGATGATAGCGAGTGTTTTGGTGGCTTTAGTTTGGGATGGATCAGATGTTTTTGTGTTGTGGATGCTGCGCACTTGTCTCTGTGCCACCAGGAAAATCTTCAGGTAAATGCAGAGCATGACAACTCCGGGAATGTAAAAGGAGAGAACCGATGAGACTGTACTTGATACTCCACTCTGAAACAAAAAACATCCTCCTTCACATGCAACATGATCATAGTAGAACTCCTCAATTCCCAAAATATTGAGCTTGAGGTAGATCATTCCAAAACCCACTAGAGCCGAAACACTCCAAGTGACCAGAATCATGATCAACACAGCATTAACAGTTATTTTACTTCTATACAGCAGAGGCTGGCAAACAGCATAATATCGGTCAATCGATATGAAAGACAGATTTAGAATTGAGGCTGTGCACAGCAAGACATCAACACTATTGTAGACTTTACAGAATACATCTCCAAAATACCAGCAATCCTCCACACATCGGATCATACTGGGGACCATGACCAGCAGCCCCAGCAGCAGGTCGGAGACGGCCAGGGAGAGGATGAGGTAGTTGGTGGGAGTGTGGAGCTGCTTGAACTGAGCAACCGACATGACGACCAGAACGTTCCCACACACCGTCAAGACGACCATGATGCCCAGCAACAGGTAGAGAGAGACGCGGACAGACAGAGGATAGATGGTCCTCAGACAGGAAGTGTTCCTGGACTCAAAACAGAGTGCTGACTCCATCTGTCTGGATAAACTTTATTTATAATGCACTTTTCAAAACCAAAGTTACAAAGTGCTTCACAACAAGGAACAAGTGCAAGGTAGAAAACATTATAATTAAACTGAAGGTACTGATTAAATAAGTATAGCAAAGAGATAAAAACACAAACAACAGACAATAAATAAAATAAAGGACAAAGTAAGTAACACAAAATATGATAGGAAATTAAATAAACTGCAATAATGAACAAGGCAAACTTGGCTAAAATCAGACCAGGATTAAAGGTAAGCTTTTCGATAAAAGTCTGTTTTTAGGGGTGATTTAGAAGACTTTGCTGCTTCATACCTAACATAACAAGGCTATTGCCTTGTTACACAGGTGTGACGCTGCTAAGTAACCATAGCCAGAGTAAGTAATTTATATGTAAAGAGTTCTATAGTTAATAAAATATTTGTCATAATATAATTTCACACTTGAGAATAGCTTCAACTGTATGAAAGTCAATATATTGGCATGCCCAATCATCTGAGTGTCTTCCTAGTTGTGAAAAAGGTTAATAAAAGTCACATTTTCACCTGTAATTTATGTATCTTATGTTTGGTTCACCAGGGAAACAAATATGTTGTCTAAAAATTCCCCTTTTTTCCTATCTGAACAGATATGTTATGAAATCATACTGTTTACAATATGTGGAAAAAATCAGATATAACACATATTGGGTAAGTGACATTAAGCTCATATTGAAAAATTCCATAATCTGAAAATGAAAGGTGATTTGATGCTGCTATTCCAGTCAGAAATAAATTCATGCCAAGAAGTCACAGAAATATCAGCAGCTAACTGACTTCCTGTTTAGGTTATGTTTCTGCTTGCTTTTTACTTCTTCAGGACGGACACAAAGAACAAACCTCTCCTGTTGTTGAAAACTGTTTAGTTTAAATACTTATATTTGCAAAAATACCTGGAGATTATGATGCATTCTTGAATAAGCGTTTAAATAGATTTTACTGCAATGTTTCAGCTAATCTACCATGACAAAACAGCACACTGATTGTGGAATTATTATTTTCAGTGATGTTTCACAGTATCCATTTATTCAAATCACCAGCCATGATTAAACCAAAATTTGTCCTGTTCACATGGGATGGGGTTGATTTTTTTTAGCATACACATCTACTGCTCCACTCCTCTTATGTAGTTCTATGGCAGGAGTTGAGAACTACCATATGATTTATGAGGTATTTAACCATTTTACACCACTGCCACTGAGGATGTTGTGATATTTAGTTAATCATTCCCTCAATAATTAATCAGAGAAGAAATCATTTTATGGAGACATCAACCAACAGTCAATAGTTAAAGGATAAATGTGGTCATTTTCAACATGGGCCTTATTTTCCTGTTTTTTTTGCTGTCATGATGATTGATTGTGTTCAAGATGTCATCACTCACTTCACTGTGGAGCTTGATGTAGTCTCACTTAAACAGGAGCACTGTTGTCCAATACACACATACAGGGCCAACATCATGTCCAACAACTGAACCCAAAAAGTGATTAAAAACCATCTTTTCAACACCTACACTGCAGTTGAACATGTCTTTAAATAGCACTCTAATAGATTGGATTAGTGTGAATATAACTGATCATTTTTAAAACCGATATTTAATTCCTTGGATTACTGACATTGGTGGATTCCCTGCTGTGTTCATCACTTGTGTTGACTCACTTCCTAAATTTGTGACGCCAGGTGGGAAATAACAGAGGCGCAAAAAGTTCCCCACATATTCTACTTCATTACCACTAGGACATTAATGTAAATGTTTTTTCCCAGTCAGCAAGTCATATTTACAGACAATCCAATATGCATTCAACGCAACATCAGAGTTCTTCAGCAGTCAAGATCAAGCTAATTAAAAAAACATAACTAATACTGCAATATAGACAAGTTTCAGGCGATGGATAATCGGTAATTGGATGCAGGAAGGTCTGACTGCAGTGAGTGTTAATTAATGTTTAATGTTAATTAGTGTTTTAATCACTTTCTGGGTTCAGCTATAGGAGATTACCTGTTGGCCCTGTGTGTGTGTGTGTGTATTGAACTGAAGATACATCAAGCTCTACAGTCAAGTAAGTCATGAAATTTTCACACATTTTCCACACAATCAAACGTCATGATGGCAAAAACTAAGGCGCATGTTGAAAATAAGCAGAATTATCCTTTAAAAAGTACTACATTCTAAAGTAATCCTAGCATAGCAATAATGCAGCAATAATAAAAAGTGTTTATACAATACTCAATGTGTGAACACGAGCTAACTTCCCAGAAACACATCATACCTGAATGCAGAAACATTTAGTTAAAGTGTCTCTTACCTCACACACTCACAGCTGGACAGAATGAGCTTCCTGTGTGTTTCCTGACACAGACCATCACAGCTGTAACTGTCGGTCTCTGTCTGGCCTTTAAAGCCCGAGGCTCTGTGGACTGCAGTGTCTCCTGTGGACTGCAGTGTCTCCTGGCCAACAGCCGCCTCAGGGAGTGAAGCTGGACACTTGTCCCAGTGGATGATGGGCCGCACTCACTGCTGTTTATATTCAACTCTTGTTACATCTCTTTTCATGTTGTAAGGATAACTTGACTAATCTAAACCAATTTAGAGCAGAGCCAGAGATACCAACCCAGTTTTCAAGACGACCTAAAAGAATTTCATGATCAACAGTATCAAATGCTGCGCTCAAGTCTAAAAGAACAAAAATAGAGCAATGGAAGGTCATTAGTGACCCTAAGAAGTGCTGTCTCTGTGCTATGCACAGAGCGGAACCCAGACTGAAATTTTTCGAAAATCTTATTATTTAGTAAATCCAACAATTGACTTGAGTACTACTTTTTCTAATAGCTTCGATAATAACAGAAGTTTTGAGATGGGCCTGTAGTTGGCTGGAACTGCAGGATCAAGACTGGGTTTTTTGAGAAGGGGATGTACAATAGCATGTTTAAAGCTGGAGGGAACATTTCCACTACTTAATGAGCTATTAATAATATAAAGAATACTGGACCAACAGATTCAGAAATCTCTTTAAGCAGGTGAGTAGGAAGCACATCAAGAGAACAAGATGTTGACTTCATACTTGTTACAATTTTCTTAAACTTAAAAAGGAATAGGGGCTCAAAACTGTCAAACGTGGTCATCATGTTGAGAGGGATGACAGAAATGGACTGAATGGGGGGAACAATCCGAGCTCTGATGTCAGCAACTTTCTTGTTAAAGAATGTGAGAAATTCTTTGTGTTTGATAGGGGAACATTCAGTATGAGATGAGGGGCTCACAACAGTATTGAATAACACCCTTGAGTTCTGACAATTTTTTGAGAAAACAAGGCCATTCTTTCCTCTTTAACGGCTTTCTAGTAGGTGCACATAAAGCTTTTTAGGATCTCATAAGAGACCTGTAGTTTATTTGATTTCCAGTTACGCTCGGCTTTGCGACACACTCTTTTTAGAGTGTGCTCATTAAGCCAGGGCAATGACTTTGGCTTGGAAGTCCTTATTTTCATAGGAGCAATAGAGTCCAGAATATTTGTGCATTTATCATTTCAAACTTTGACTATCTTTTGATTGGATTGCAACTCCTGTTTTGTACAATCCTCAGTTTACATTTACGAATCACCATTTACGCCTTGCCTCAGTTTTTCCATTGGAGAAGAAGGCTGAAGAGAGGAGAGGAGAGTGAAAGGTGCGTGCGTAAAAGCACATTCCCAAAATGATTTAATGGACAGAGCTAATTATAAATGTATAAATACTTGACATTTAGCAAATGTTATCCATACTGGTTATTTCCTATTATTTTATAACACTGTAAGATAGGCTATAAGAAATGTGAGATGAGTGCGTGCATAAACGCGCATTCCCAGAATTCCATACAGTAAATTCACGATTTTTGAAGAATCCTGTCATGTTTTTTAAATAACTTATAGTTCTTTACTGTTTATCATTTAATTGCACAATTCTTTTTGTAGTTTTACTCACTCATGTGCTTTTGGCGATGTACCTAATATTTAATAAAATTAAGTAATATGCCTACGTTTACCCCTGTATCTATTGTATTTAACAAAAAAGCTATTACACATGGCTGCGTTATTTGATCTGAAATGATGTTATTGTCTAACTGGACTAACTTACCGTTTAGTTATTGCACAATAATTCATACAATGTGACCATGTTTGTTTTCTTTATTGACATTTAAATGGTACATTTAAACGGGACAGCAGCTTACATTCCATACAGACCAGACCGTAAAGTGCCAGGCGATCAATTTTACAGATGCTGAAACGTTCTCCAGCTTTAGCCTATCCCGGGCTGAGTGAAAGATTATGTATGCTACGAATTTAAGAACCCTCCTGGGAGCTAACATGGCTAACTTTTTTAGAGTGCTGGCTGTGTTAGCTAATGGTTGGCCATATTAGCTTCCAGTCATGTGCCTGCGTTCGTTGTAGTAGTAATAGTAGTAGTATTAGTAGCAGTAGTAGTAGGAGTAGTAGTAGTAGCAGTAGCCTAGTAATAGCAGTAGCAGTAGCAGTAGCAGTAGTAGTAGTAGTAGCAGCAGTAGTAGTAGCAGCAACAGTAGTAGTAGTAGTAGTAACTTAGGCTAATAGTACTAGATGCCGAGGGCATCACGTGGTAAACAGGTCATGCATTCATTCAGTCAGTCAGTCAGTCAGTCAGTCAGTCAGTTAATGCTTAGTGAGATCTTGTTTCATGAGATGGCCTCTAGAGGGCGTCTCTAGTGTGTTCCTGGTTTGGCTAAAACTGTTGATGCTATAAAAGTGATGCCCATCCCCTAGTGATACCCTCGTACACAATAATATTTAGTTCATAAGAAAGTCTCAACATTTAGACCAGTAATAAGGACTACTATGTCAGAGTAATATGGTTATCTGAAATTAATCAACACCCCTCCAGCCAATCAGAATCAAATCATCCAGCACATATATAATAATTATTAATGAATAATATTTTGAGAGCTGACTTTTTGGTCACGTCATGTTTCTTCTAGCAGGAGGAAGTTGAGCCAGTTTTGAGGGAAGTGGTACAAAATAGTGATGCTCAGGTACAATCACCTTCAAACAGGGTAATGCTAGTAAAATATGAACCAAATTAATTGTATTTTTTAAAGGTAATGTTGTCCATTCTATGAGTATCTTAGCAAGAACAACAAGAGATTGAGGAAGTCAGGGTCACCAACCAAACCCAGATCTAGACAGGACACGGCACCACCCATGGCTTCACTAAAGTCTTTTTGTGTTTATTGTATGTTTGCAGCTGTTGGTGCCAAGTTATAATAATTATTTAAAACAATTTCATTCTATTATAATAGAAAGGTATGTTATAAGATATTTAATTTAATCAATTTAAGATTTAAGTTAACTGCATAGTGATATGTACATTACAGGATTCTTCAATGCAAAGCATTTTGTAACTTGGCTTGTAACATAGTAGAGTGCCCCAAATGCTGCCCAGTTTGATCTGTAAGGTAAAATACATGGAATGTCCCTCCCAGGTTCAGCCCCACATTACTTGGGCTCAGCCCCAAATGTATTCAAACCTTGGTGACGCCCCTGGCTCCCACACTGAGCCCCACTCTCTGCTGTTAATTTACATATATCTACGTCTTCTGTTACCCTATGAACTTTAATGTTAAGTAACTTTATTACCTGTGGTATTTAAGTGACGTTAGTGGAATTATTTAACTGATAACCGCGTCGTAATGCTTCAGTGTAGTGAATTGAATTAAACACACGCACCGTGGGTCTGTACAGGACCTGTGCTTGTTCATGCTTAATATACTGGAATGTTTTATTCCATGTATTTTGTTTCACATTTTATCTCTTATTTCTATCCCAGCTGTCTTTTCTCCTGTGAGGCACTTTGTAAGAACTTTGTAACTCTGTTTTGATAAATGCTATATAAAGTAACTTATTGTTATTATTATTATATTATCATTATTGTTATTGAGGAATAAGTGTCTTGTTAATGGAGACATCAGCAGTGACTGTTGAGAAAGAAACGTGTAATAAGATTTATTTTTTCTGCCATGCCAAATTTTTAAGATTTATTCTGTGAACAGCTTTGTGTCTGAAATGTCAGAATTAAAGATTTTACCTGAAATGATCACTCGAAATGCCTTTCTGAACCAACTGTAAAAGAATGCGTACACCAAAGGATTCACAGTAGAATTCAAATAGCCGACCCACAACAGTGTTTCGAACAATGCCGGTGGAGTCGAGTAACTGATAAAGGGATCAATGATGTTACACACAAAAAAAGGAGTCCAAAAAGAAAGAAATGCCCCCATGATGATAGCGAGTGTTTTGGTGGCTTTAGTTTGGGATGGATCAGATGTTCTCGTGTTGTGGATGCTGCGCACTTGTCTCTGTGCCACCAGGAAAATCTTCAGGTAAATGCCGAGCATGATAACTCCAGGAATGTAAAAGGAGAGAACCGATGAGACTGTACTTGATACTCCACTCTGAAACAAAACACATCCTCCTTCACATGCAACATGAATATAGTAGAACTCCTCAACTCCCAAAATATTGAGCTTGAGGAAAATCATTCCAAAGCCCACTACAGCCGAAACACTCCAACTGACCAGAATCATGATCAACACAGCATTAACAGTTATTCTACTTCTATACAGCAGAGGCTGGCAAACAGCATAATATCGGTCAATTGATATGAAAGACAGATTTAGAATTGAGGCTGTGCACAACAAGACATCAGCACTATTGTAGACTTTACAGAATACATCTCCAAAATACCAGCAGGTCTCCACACATCGGATCATACTGGGGAACATGACCAGCAGCCCCAGCAGCAGGTCGGACACGGCCAGGGAGAGGATGAGGTAGTTGGTGGGAGTGTGGAGCTGCTTGAACTGAGCGACCGACATGACGACCAGAACGTTCCCACACACCGTCAAGACGACCATGACGCCCAGCAGCAGGTAGAGAGAGACGCGGACAGACAGAGGATAGATGGTCCTCAGACAGGAAGTGTTCCTGGACTCAAAACAGAGCGCTGACTCCATCTGTCTGGATAAACTTTATTTATAAAGTGCTTTTCAAAACCGAAATTACAAAGTGCTTCACAACAAGGAAAGAGATAACAAGACAAAGAAATGACAATAAATAAAATAAAGGACAAATGACAGTAAGTAACACAAAATCTGATAGGAAATTAAAAAATGCACTAATTAACGAGGCACACTTGGCTAAAATCAGACCAGGATTAAATGTAAGCTTTCCAATAAAAGCCTGTTCCACAAGGCTATGCCAAACCATACCCATATACAGTAAGGAATTTATGGGTAGAGAGCTCTTCATTTAATGAAATATTTGTCATAATAAAACTTCCCACTTGAGAATAGCTTCAACTGTGTGGAATTCAATATACTGGCATGCCCAATCATCTGAGTGTCTTCCTAGTTGTGAAAAAGGTTCATAAAAGTCACATTTTTACCTGTAACTTATGTATCTTATGTTTGGTTCACCAGGGAAACAAACATGTTGTCTAACAATTCTCCTCCATTTTTTCCTATTTGAACAGAGATGTTATGAAATCATACTGTTTACAATATGTGGAAAAAATCAGATATAACACATATTGGGTTAGTGACATGAAGCTCATATAGAAAAAATCCTTGATCTGAAAATGAAAGGTGATTTGATGCTGCTATTCAGGTCAGAAAATGAATGCCAAGAAGTCACAGAAATATCAGCAGCCAACTGACTCCCTGTTTAGGTTATGTTTCTGCTTGCTTTTTACTTCTTCAGGACACAAAGAACAAACCTCTCCTGTTGTTGAAAACTGTTTAGTTTAAATACTTATATTTGCAAAAATACCTGGAGATTATGATGCATTCTTGAATAAGCTTTTAAATAGATTTTACTGCAATGTTTCAGCTAATCTACCATGACAAAACAGCACACTGATTGCGGAATTATTATTTTCAGTGATGTTTCACAGTAAATTCAGGTAAATGGTTTAGATTTATTCAAATCACCAGCCTGATTAAACCAAAATTCGTCCTGTTCACATGGGATGGGGTTGATTTTTTTTCACATACACATCTACTGCTCCACTCCTCTTATGTAGTTCTATGGCAGGAGTGGAGAACTGCCATATGATTTGTGATGTCTTCATTTTACACCACTGCCACTGAGGATGTTGTGATATTTAGCTAATCATTCCCTCAATAATTAATCAGAGAAGAAATCATTTTATGGAGACATCAACCAACAGTCAATAGTTAAAGGATAAATCCGGTCATTTTCAACATGGCCCTTATTTTCCTGTTGTTTTTCTTGATGTAGTTTCACTTAAACAGGAGCACTGCTGTCCAATACACACATACAGGACCAACGTCATCTCCAACAGCTGAACCTAAAAAGTGATTAAAAACCATCTTTTCGGGCTGTTTGTATGTGTTTACCTTCACGAATCTTGAAAAAACTGAAAAATAAAATACAAAAAAACCAAAAAAAAACATCTTTTCAACACAATAACACCCACACTGCTGTGTCTTTAAATAGCACACCAATAGATTGGATTAGTGTGAATATAACTGATCATTTTTTAAACCGATATTTAATTCCTTGGATTACTGACATAGGTGGATTCCCTGCTGTGTTCACCACTTGTGTTGACCCACTTCCGAAATTTGTGACGCCAGGTGGGAAATAACAGAGGCGCAAAAAGTTCCCCACATATTCTACTTCATTATCACTAGGACATTAATGTAAATGTTTTTTCCCAGTCAGCAAGTCATATTTACAGACAATCCAATATGCATTCAACGCAGCATCAGAGTTCTTCAGCAGTCAAGATCAAGCTAATTAAAATAACATAACTAATACTGCAATATAGAGTTTCAGGCGATGGATAATCGGTAATTGGTTGAAGGAAGGTCTGACTGCAGTGAGTGTTAATGTGTTTTAATCACTTTCTGGGTTCAGCTATAGGAGATTACCTGTTGACCCTGTGTGTTTGAATGTATTGAACTGAAGATACATCGAGCTCTACAGTCAAGTAAGTCATGAAATTTTCACACATTTTCCACACAATCAAACGTCATGATGGCAAAAACTAAGGCGCAAAAATAAATAAGCGGAATTATCCTTTAAAAAGTACTACATTCTTAAGTAATCCTAGCATAGCAATAATGCAGCAATAATAAAAAGTGTTTATACAGTACTCAATGTGTGAACACGAGCTAGCTTCCCAGAAACACATCATACCTGAATGCAGAAACATTTAGTTAAAGTGTCTCTTACCTCACACACTCACAGCTGGACAGAATGAGCTTCCTGTGTGTTTCCTGACACAGACCGTCACAGCTGTAACTGTCGGTCTCTGTCTGGCCTTTAAAGCCCGAGGCTCTGTGGACTGCAATGTCTCCTGTGGACTGCAGTGTCTCCTGTGGACTGCAGTGTCTCCTGGCCGACAGCCGCCTCAGGGAGTGAAGCTGGACACTCGTCCCAGTGGATGATGGGCCGCACTCACTTCTGTTTATATTCAACTCTTCTTACGTCTCTTTTCATGTTGTAAGGATAACTTGACTACTGACTAAAATGTTTGTCATCCGATCAGGCCAGGATAGATAATAATAATAATAATAATAATAATAATAATAAAGTTTTTTTAATATAGCACTTTTCAAAACAGAAGTTACAAAGTGCTTTACACAATAAAAAGAATAATAACACTACACAATACAAGAGTAGTAAAACAGTGACAATTCAACACAAAGAAAAACAAGGGTAAAATGACAAATGGTAACTTGAGAATGCGTAGAGCACAAAGTTTACAGAAAAACCAATGAAACAAAAAAAAAACTTTCTTTAAGAGTGTTTTAAAAGTCAATACACCCTTTGCTAATCTGAGCTCTTCGGGAAGCGCATTCCATAGTTTCTGGGCCCTGACAGCAAATCCTCGGTCCCCTCTTGAAATGAATTTCGATCTAAGAACAACTAGGAGAGACTTTCCTGCAGACCTCAGGTTACAGTCAGGCATTAAAAGATCTAAAATGTAGTCTGAGGCCTGTCCAAGACATGCTTTAAAAGTGATAACTAAAATTTTTAAATCAATTCTAAAGTTTATAGGCAGCCAGTGCAAGGATGCTAGGACATGGGTGATATGCTCCCATTTCTTTAGACCCATTAGCATTCTGGCAGCAGCATTTTGGACTAGCTGAAGGCATGGACAGGGTGAGGCAGGAATAGAGGGAGTTACAGTAATCCAGGCGAGAGGATATAAAAGAATGAATTACTTTCTGCAAGTCATTAAAAGACAGGAATGGTCTGATTTTAGCTGAAGAAAGCAAGTCTGAACAACTTTCTTAACCTGCTCCTCAAATTGAGGTCCTGATCAAAAATCACACCCAAGTTCCTTGCAGAACTTTTGACATAAGGTCCCAAGGAACCTAGATCATTCTGAAAAGAGTTGATGGAGTGAGGGGGGCCAATTAGCAATATTTCAGACTTATTGTCGTTTAGGTGCAAATGGTTTTGGGACATCCAACTTTTAATGTCTTTTAGGCAGTTGTGAAGGGAGGCTAGTCCATGAGGGTCATTGGGAGTGATAGGCATATATAGCTGCATATCATCTGCGTAACAATGGAAGGAGATGTTATGTCACAAATTATGTGACCTAATGGAAGCATATATTCATGGGTTTCAGTCACGTGACGTTTTTGTTGTGGCCGCCATCTTGAGGACCGGACGCAGCACAGCGCTGCTGTCGTTTTCCCCGTAAAAATGGCTAGCAAGATCGCACATCTCACGGAACAAGAGAGGCAGCGATACCTCTTAAAAATCAACACTATTGGTTGTGACCCTTATCTACTTCCTCCTGAGTTGTTCACACCGGTTAGACACGCTAAAAACCTCCCTGTCTTGTCTTTTGCTGACATTTACATTTACCTTGTGGAGAATCCCTCTCCTTACTCCGGGCAGTCTCTCAAGGCTTTCAAGAGCACCGAGGCCTATCGTTATTTCAAAGCAGGATGGGTTAACGACCCCAAAGTTTACCACCTCGAAACGAAAAATATGTTCGTGATTACGGGAAGGGTGAGTGAATGATAATCTTTTACAGTACGTTAGCCAGTAACATTCACAGCGAATTTACGTTAGGTTAGCTAACGTTAGCGTTAGCTTGTTTTATTCACTGCTTTATTTATGTTAGCATTACCTTGTTACCCGAGTTACTTTCTTTGACAGCTAACGTTAGCTATCATTATCAGTATCGGCAATGTGACAATTAAATCATAAGGTAATTTACTGAGTATGAAATGGGTTTTAGTATCACCATCTCAAGATTTGTAGGTAATATTGATTTGTTTATTCTGTATCTAATTAATACACCACAGTATGCCCCATGTAGGGTCCACTAATCTCATTCTCTTCTTGGTGTTTTACAGGTGAATCACTCACAGAGCCTCAGTGTCTCCCCAACACACCCCTGGATAACAGTACAGGAGGATGGGACAGTACTTATGGCTCATTGCACCTGTATGGCAGGCTTGGGAGAAGTATGTTCTCATGCAGCAGCTCTCATGTATGCTGTATTGGCCGCAGTGGAGATTAAAGATGGACAGACTTGTACCCAGAGAGCCTGTGCTTGGACCCAGCCAAGTACGCATTGTGTTCGGGGAGTGCCCTATGCAGAGATAAGTGACATTGATTTTCACCATGAGCCTCAGAAGGTCCGTAATGTCCCTTCTGTTCCTGACTTTACACCGTCAGAGGAAGAGTGCAAGACATTTTTTGAGATGCTGCATCAGAGTGAAGCTCTGGAGTCCAAGCCCAAGAAAAGTGCCATCCTTTCTGTTATTGAGGGTCACTCACAAAGGTATACTCCACTGATGACACGGCTCGACTTCCCATCTCCACTGTCAGCGTTGTACTCCAGCAGCAGGCTGAAGATGGACCTCCCGTCACTGCTGGTTGAAAGCACCATGGTCTTTGATGACCTTATTGTAACACAGAATCAGGTATGTGTGGAGCCTTTGGATTGGCCTAGCTTTGGAGATGGAGATACTATGGTTTCATTCTTGGCAGGACTCCATTCAGCAATGTAACTACACGTCTAACTTCACAAAGACAGATATAAGTAATTAACCCTCAGCAATCTGTGGTAAATCACTCTGTTAGAGTAATGTTGCTTTTGAAATGGAGTTAGAAGCAACTGTTGTTAAGTGTAGTGAGTGTAGTTAAATTTCTGATTGCTGAATGAATGGAGCCCCACTGAGAATGATTTCTCTTGTCTATTAGTCACTGTGCTATAAATTTATGCTTGTCAACACAATCTGACATTGTAACTGCATTATTGCACATTAAAACACACAATGTATGACAGTGATTCATATTAATCAGGTTTTTTAGATGTAATATACTCAGTTGAATCCTGCGCTACATTTTAGTTACAGTTTACTACTAGTTGGTTTAATTTAATTGAGCCGGTTCAATCATAAGTCCAACTTAATTCTTTTCCAGTGTTTGGTAGTTGAGGAAGTGACCAGGGAGCAAGCTAAGTCTAGGATTTGGTTTGAGCAGAGAGCTGGTAGAGTGACAGCATCAACATTCTACGAGGCAGCCAGAGCAGACAAACCTGTATCCTTGATCAAAAGGATTTGCTACCCTCAGTCCTCTCAGGCATCCAGTGAAGCGACCAGGTACATGGACTATAGATAGGCCAGCGTTTTCACTTAACCCAAAAGAATATAAGTCTCAAGACTGTTCACAATATTCTGTGATTTTTTTTTTAGCTATTAAGGTTTTAAAAGATAGCTGAATCTGTGTTTTAGATGTTGAAAATGTCATATTGAGAGAGCTCACCTTTTTATTTCTTGTAGACCAGTTATGAAGCCATAGAACTAATTTATCATGATGTAGGAGTCTTAAAATCTTCACGTGGCTTTAGGGCTGCATGATTCTGGATAAAATGAGAATCTCAATTTTCTTGCTTAGAACTGAGATCACGATTCTCTCTCATGATTCTTAGGGAAAACGATTTTTAAGAGAATTTTTTATTGCACTCTTATTGCACTGCCTGATACAGACAGAAACGCATCACAAAATGTGATGGTGACTGATTTGGGACTGTCACATCAACTGTGTCAGCCACCCATCAGCGTGTCATCAGATGGCCAGTAGAGGGCGTCTTTGGCTGTGAGATGCAGTGTTTCTCATACAGGCTCATGTGTGGCTCATGTGTGGTTGTCATGTGGAGATGCACAGACCAGCAGCATTGTACTGAATCCTACAGTATCCTGCTGTGAAAACAAAAGTGAAACTTAACTCGCCTGTTAGTAACAGGATTTGTAAACAGTAACCTGATAAATCTGCTGTCTTCTGCTGCTATACACACTTTTACGATAGGTCATTTTATTACCTTGTTGTATTTAAGTAATGTTAGTGGAATTAGGTAATTTAATTGATAACCATGTGACAATGCCTCATTGAATTGAATTGAAGACAAGATATGTGCTTGTTTTTTTAACAGACAAAATAGCTTAAATTCAACTGCTTGATGAATCAAACACTGAATATAAAAACAATCAACTTCTCTGCATTGTTTACATGTCAATGTACAGTATTAGGAAGGGAAATGTGTTGAGTGTTGATAATATTGTCAATACTACCATTATGAGTGCTTAGTAATACTTCTTTTCCAGATGGGGAGAAGTCAATGAGGCAGCAGCCAGGAGAGACTTCACAGAGATGATGGCAGGTCACCATGAGGATTTCCTGGTTGAGGTGTCTGGGCTCATCATCAACCCTAAACTCCCCTGGATTGGAGCATCACCTGATGGCATGGTAACATGCTCTTGCCACGGCAATGGTGTACTAGAGATCAAGTGCCCCTTCAATTCCAAGAACTGCTCCCTTGTTGACAGCTGTAAAGACACCTCATTCTGCCTCAGACTGGAGGAGGATGGCACAATGGCCCTGAAGACTCATCATAAGTACATGTACCAGGTCCAAACACAGATGCATGTGGCAGAGGTGAGCTACTGTGACTTTGTGGTGTGGACACCACAGGAGATTTTCCACCAGCGTATCCAGTATGATCCTGTCTTCTTCAGTGACTCTTACCTCAAAGTGGCAGAATTCATTAAGACCAGGGTACTACCAGAGCTGCTAGGGAAATGGTACACAGCACCACGGCACACACTCACAGCTGGAGCCACAGAGCAGCCACAAGAAGCCGGATGTTACTGTGGTAAACCTGGTGACTCTGAAGATGCAGTTTTCTGCACATCGGGACAGTGTAGGCGGAAGCAATTCCACAAGTCTTGCCTTCGGCTGACCAGGGTACCAAAGACATGGAAGTGCATGGAGTGCCGACAGCAGTCAAAGGAAACGTAGATAGCTGCCATTTCACCATTGCTATTATAGCAATATAGCTAGTTAACTACAGTATGTTGGGGTTAGCTGTAAAGACTATTCATGTTCTTACTTCACCACTTTTGACTTGGTTAATAGTAAACAAATATTGTTATCTGACATCAAACTGCTTAGTAATGTAATGTCACTCTGTTTTTAGCCTATTTTGTATTTCTGTTTATAAATAGTACACCTTAAGATAGTGATTGTTTTATGTGTTATTAGAATAAATGATCATTTGTCATTTTAGAGGTATGCATGTTACAAATTTCTATTGATATGTCTGGCTAAGTTATTAGCTATTTATTGGATGAAATAAACATTTTTCTGGCATGTCTTTCAAAAAGTATGGGCAAAGAGCAACAAACTTGGAAGAAAATGTAGTTTTATCAACCCAGTGTTTTATTACAATTAGTGCAGAAATTCAAATCAATTACATTCTGTGGGTTTGTGTCTAAAGTCCCTTAAACCAACAAGTATGAAACTTGTTTCATTACTGTGATGGTACAACAGATGGACAAATGTTGCACAGAGCGCAGCAAACTTTTACCATCTTGTCAAGAGGTGTAGGCTGTGCTGGGATTGCTGCCTGGCAGAGAGAGATGGGTATAGTGCTTTGCAAGATGGTATATTTGTTTCTCACCAATCCAATGACACGTTCAACATGTATTCTCACAGCAGCCAGCCCCCTTGTCGTTTCAAGCTCAGTTGGATGTAGTTGCTGTTTTCCTTTGGTAAAGGCGGGTATTTTCAGGTGTGCACTGTACAGACCAACGGCATCCTCCAGGTTGAACCCACGATCTGCAAGAACCAAATCTCCAGGTGACAGTTTTTCTAAGTACCCACAGTTTTCAGTGAGATACTTATCACTTGTTCGTCCTCCCCATCCCCTAGACACATATGATACAACTCCTTGAGGTGTAATTGATATCAAATATTTCACAGTGTTGTGATGCTTATACTGGGAATATGTCTGGGCACGGGCTCTCATGTTGCTGGGCTTCTCAATGAAAATTTCAAAACAATCTATGATGGAAGTGCAATTTCGGTAACTACTATTGACAAAACACATTGGTAAACTGATCTGAATTTGTTCTCTAGTTGGCCAAACTACAACAGTCGATAGTCTGTCATACATAACATTCAAAGTAGTATTAAAAATTCGGGACACAGTAGGCTTAGATATGTGAAATACATGGGCAAAAAAGTGAAGTGGCAAATTCAGCCTCATTCTCATGAGGGTAATTAAAAAGCTGTGAAAGGGAGAGAGTCCAGGTCCTGCCTTTAGGAATCCTGCAAGGAAGGTGAACACAACCATCATCTTGGCATATGATGGAAGGCCAGTGAGACCCTGAACCATCTCATCATTGTCCTTGAAGGCGTCCTTATTGAAGGATAACTTGTCCACCCTGTCCCTGAGATGTTTAACTTCTCCTTCAAGTCTGCTGCACTCCTGTGTCAACCTCCTCACCACGATCTGACAGCCTTCATTGGAACAGGGTTCACCTCCAATGGCAGGTGTTTTACTGTAGCTGTGCTCAGAATGTCCTCCCACCTCCTCTGCAGTGGAGTGCTGTGGATCAGCACTAGTTGTGGTGTCTAAAGATGCCACAGCCCTGGCACTTTCTTGGGCAGCACATCTCTTTCTCTTTATTGCTTGTGTAACCTCAAACTTCTTGTAGCTGTTGATCCTCTTTTGGTGGTGTTCAGCTGACAGGTAAGAGAAGAGACATGGCACAAAGTCGGGGTGTAGAGGGTTTTCGCTTTTTTTGCCTGAAACACACAAAAATATCAATCCTGTCAAGATTATACAGTAGGTTACCTAAAGTAATCAATTTTGGCAAGCCATATTATGTTGTAACTTGTAATATTTAGGCTACACTTAACTAAGAAATGCATTCATAGGCCACCATGATGTAGACTACGTTTTTCATTGCATTTAAATCTGGAGAGAAACACCTGCATGTAACAGGCCACGGACAGCGGTGCTCTCTGGTGCTGACCACGGTCTGTTACATGCAGGTGTTTCTCTCCAGATTTAGCTGTAATGAAAAATGTAGCCTACATCATGGGTATGAATTAACGGTGTCCCGGGTCCGGACACCATTACATTAATGTTACTGCCGTGACTTTAATCGCCAAACTCAGTACTACTCAAAGCTGAACAATAATAATTTCCATAATAACTACGTATTTTGATACAATTATTTAATAATGTTTTATATGGCTTAACCTCTTAACTACTGCCAATAATGTCGCCACTTGTAGCAAACTGGTTAGGGGGTAATTGTACCAAGATTGCTACAATTACCCCCTAACCAGTTTGCAACAAGTGGCGATATTTTGGCAGTTGACACTTAACGGCTACTAACTTACCGGTGATGAAGTGCTCACTGCACAGTCTGGAGTGTTCAGTTGGTGTCCACTTGTCTCGTTTAATGGCAGCTAGCCACTTGTTCCGTCGGTCAGGATTTTTGGGGATGTTGTAAAAAGTCAGCCCCGATCTCCCTTTGGCATTATTGCAGCCAATTGCGCAGCAAATAGAGGGCATCTTGCCGTTTCAAATTGGTCCTCAAGATGGCGCCGCAACAGTAGTGTGACGTCAACAGAAATCTATGAATAGAGAGAAGAGAATTGGACCCAAAATTGAACCTTGAGGCACGACACATGTAATGTGAGTAGGATGAGGAGGTACCTGACAAGACAGAATAAGTTCTACATGACAGATAGGATCTAAACTTTTTAGAGCAGAGCCAGAGATACCAACCCAGTTCTCAAGACGACCTAAAAGAATATCATGATCAACAGTATCAAATGCTGCACTCAACTCTAAAAGGACTAAAATAGAGCAATGGAAGGTCATTAGTGGCTTTAAGAACTGCTGTCTATTTGCTATGCACAGAGCGGAAACCAGACTGAAATTTTTCGAAAATCTTCAATTTTCAACAATTGAGTACTACTTTCTCTAATAGCTTCGATGAAAACAGAAGTTTTGAGATGGGCCTGTAGTTGGCTGGAACTGCAGGATCAAGACTGGGTTTTTTGAGAAGGGGATGTACAATAGCATGTTTAAAGCTGGAGGGAACATTTCCACTACTTAATGAGCTATTAATAATAGAAATAATACTGGGACCAACAGATTCAGAAACCTCTTTAAGCAGGTGATTAGGAAGCACATCATACTTGTAACAATTTTCTTCAACTTAAAAAGTGATAGGGGCTCAAAACCTTAGCTCTGATGTCAGCAACTTTCTTGTTAAAGAATGTGAGAAATTCTTTGTGTTTGATAAGGGAACATTCAGTATGAGATGAGGGGCTCACAACAGTATTGAATAACACCCTTGAGTTCTGACAATTTTTTGAGAAAACAAGGTCATTCTTGTGTCTTTAACAGCTTTCTGGTAGGTGCACATTAAGCTTTTTAGGATCTCGTAAGAGACCTGTAGTTTATTTGATTTCCAGTTACGTTATGCTTTGCGACACACTCTTTTTAGAGTGTGCTCATTAAGCCAGGGCAATGACTTTGGCTTGGAGGTCCTTAATTTCATAAGAGCAATAGAGTCCAGAATATTTGTGCATTTATCATTTCAAATTTTGACTAGCTTTTCATTGGATTGCAACTCCTGTTTTTAAAGTACAATCCTCAGTTTACATTTAGGAATCACCATTTACGCCTTGCCTGTTTTTCCATTGGTGAAGAAGGCTGAAGAGAGGAGAGTGACAAGTGTGTGCGTAAAAGCACATTCCCAAAATGATTTAATGGACAGAGCTAATTATAAATGTATAAATATTTGACCTTTAGTAAATGTTATCCATAATGGTTATTTCCTATTATTTTATAACACTGTAAGGTAGGCTATAGGAAATGTGATATGAGTGCGTGGATAAACGCGCTTTCCCAGAATTCCATACAGTAAATTCACGATTTTTGAAGAATCCATGTTTCTTAAATAAACTTATAGTTTGTTACTGTTTATCATTTAATTGCGCAGTTCTTTTTGTAGTTTTGCTCACGCAAGTGCTTTTGATGATGTACCTAATATTTAATATAATTAAGTAATATGCCTACCTTTACCCCTGTATCTATTGTATTTAACAAATAAATACACAGACACTAATTTGATTGTGTTGTTTATATTCAAAAGCAGGAGTTTTGAAGTAGGCTATGGTGTTTTGATGTTGGTTTAAGTCATACAGCTGACGAATATATGTATTATGTTTTCATCAACACTTCATCAAAACATTGTTGAAAAAGGAGAAATTGAGTAGCCTAAAAATTGATTTCATACCGGCAAAAGGCATAAGCCTATTTGCCTATATAAAAAAGCAGCCATGAGTTTCACGTTCCAGACATATGAAAAATATCGGCATATAAGAATAGGCTACACAATGTAATTAGCACTACAGCCCACATGTTTATTTTTCATAAAAACTAATCCAAATAAATGTTTGTGAAAAGATTATGTATTAATTGGGTAATAATTTGATAAATGGTTAGGACCAGCAGATTATAATTTTACCTTATCCCAAATATATGAAAATATGATTATAGTCCTATTCTGCTAAGTAAGACGTGTTTCATATTCAATTATGTGGGCTACTACACAATCAGCCTAGTTTAAGACCAATCCTTCCTATCAAGAAAACCAATATAGCGAGTTAAAAAAACCAACAACAACAACAACAACAACAATAATAATAATAAAGAATAGTTACACAAATAGTAATACTTCCATCTACTGGTGTAGTACTGTAAGTGCCTTGCTTAAACCAGAACTTGTATTTTGAAACTGTCAAGGTAGTTAAGCATACGTCTTGTGATACACCTGGACACATCACCAGTAATGTTCCTGGGTCATCGGGTGTTTCGGGTCTCACAACATCAGACACCCTCACCCAGGCAACCCAGCCAGGGTTGATCAAGCCCTGGTTAGTGCCCAGGTAGCACTACTTCACCCATGGATCTACTCTCCTGATCCACAACCACCTGCAGGCAACTTCAGTTGCCTCTGTCAAACATGACAGTTTTTGTCACTGGGCGGAGGCGCTTACAGTTGCTGATCCCGCTGCAGATGGTGTCTACTATGACCTTTAGCACCTGGTCATGGCGCCAGTGGTATCGCTACTTGCCCAGGGCTCTCTGACAGCAGCTGAGGATGTGCTCGAGGGTTCCCCTCTTCAGGCACAGCAGACACGTTGGAGAGTCGATCTTCCCCCAGCCGAATAGGTTGGACGGGCTCGGTAGGACGGCGTAAACCGATTGGATTAAGAACTTGATGCGCTGAGGCTCGGCCTTCCAGAGCTCAGGCCATGAGACCTTTCCCTCCACCACCTGCTCCCATCTTGTCCAAGCTCCCTGGTGCCTCATCCTGACCATCCTGCTGGCTCACTCCTCCTTGACTGCTGCACGCACCTTTGCCTGGACCAGCTTCCTCCCATACTTCCCCTGGGCCTTGTCGTAGCATGTTGAAATGCTACCAAGGCCAGCTCTTCCACAGGTCACCATCCCCACCAGCACACTGTGCTGCAACTGAGACTCTGCGCTCTCCACTGTCTCTACTGCCCTCAACTTCCTTCCTGTCCAGACTTCGATGCCGACCTGGGACACTTTTGGGTCGCGAGATTCCCAGTACTGCAGAACCTCCCTTGTACGGGTCACCTTGAACTCCTCACTCAGGCTGCTGATGGGGAGCTTCAGCATGTTGTTATGACTGTACAGGGCGATGCTGCTTAGGGTTCGAGGCAGTCTAAGCCACTTGCGAAGGAACCTACTGACCCTCTTCTCAAAGCCCTCGATTGTAGTGATTGGGACCTTGTAGACCAGAAGAGGCCAGAAGATCCGTGGGAAGATAGCGTTCAAGACCAGGCCTTGAACTTGCCTGGTAGGCCTGATTTGTCCGCTGCAGCTAACCAGGCTTCCAGCTCTTGGTTGGTCGCTGGACTGGATGCTGTGTCCCTCAGGCTACAGTCGAGCACCTTACCCAGGCTCTTCACTGGTTTCTCTGTGATGGTTGGGATTGGAGTGCTGTTAAGAATGAAGTGGAACTTGCCCATGGTCTTCACTCTCTTCAGCACCAGCGACCTGGATTTCTCTGGTTTGAAGCTCACACGAGCCCACTTAATCAGTTACACAAATAGTAATACTTCCATCTACTGGTGTAGTACTGTAAGTGCCTTGCTTAAACCAGAACTTTTATTTTGAAACTGGCAAGGTGGAAAACACGTAAAAAACTAGGTCAGAATTAGGAAAACGCTGTCTACGTACGAATCGTGTTTTATGAGTGAGGGCACAACAGCCAAAAGTCTGAACGTAAAAAAAATAATCCGTAAAAAGGTATACACAGAGCTGCAAAATGAGAACTGAAGGTATAATTAGTCATAGTTAAGGATTTAATTTGTAAAACATGGGTTACAGAACTGACTTTGGGTTTTCAGATTCAGATTCAGATTCGTTTTTTATGACTGAACCATTTACGTATCATTTGTTTTGGCGAAAATATGCCTCTATACTCCTCTATATTGTATGTTTGAGCTGGTATAAAAGCTTGGTCGGTGACTAAAAGTGATTCCCCTCCTTCCCCACTCCCAAGGATGACCAGTGCCACAGCAGGTGCAGTCCGAACAAAAGTGATTTATTTATCACGGCAGCGAAAAAGCGTTGGGGGGAGCACAGCCAAAATAACAAACACAACAACCTAAAATTATAACCACTAACTTACCTAAACAGCAAAAGAAAACAAAGAAAAATACAAGCAGCTTACCTGCCTCCCTAACAGAAACAGGAGAAAAGAAAACAAAGAAAAAGGCTTCCCACCCCTACAGCTACCAGGACTGCTCTTTTAGAAGTTATTTACATTATGTACAACAGAGATCAATCTACAGCACTAGATCTATACGGCGTTCACTTGGTTCACTACAGCACAGCACGGTCTGGTTGGGAGCCAGGAAGAAGAAGGAGTGAGCTGGCATCGGACAGACGCCCCTTTTAAAGTAGGCGCCATTAGTCTCTCGTCCAATCACCAGCCGCCACCTGCAGACTGGGGAAAACACACAAACAGGGTGAACACCGCCACCCGCAGGCAGGGAGGGAGAACAGCAGAACTGCAAATACACTCAAATACAAATTATGACCCAGGGTCATAACAGGTGTTGTGGAGTAAAAGTAAAATAAAGAAAAAGCAAAACAAAAGGGTGCAGGCGCTGGCAGGGAAGAGAGGGAGCCCCGCTGCAAGCTGGGACTTTTATATCCTGTATATCCTGTTTGGCAGCATTGTTATCTGGTGTTTCATGTCTGATCTGGTGGTGGTAAGGCTTGTATTGTGACCAGAATTAGTCTGGACACAATCCAGGATAAAAACACATTTGAACAATAAAGACGAATGGGGAGAAAGTTTGGGTAAATGGGTAATGTGGTTACAGATTTAAATGAATACCACCAACACATCATTTTAGGTGAAAGGTGGTTGCACTTGTTTTTGATGAGGGTTCATATTATATTAGTCAAGTCAAGTCAAGTCAAATTTATTTATACAGCACATTTCATACACAGGGCAACACAATGTGCTTTACATAAAAAGACAATACAGTATGCATATGCAATATGCATCAACAAGTGTTAGTGCAGTTACACAAGAATCAGTGCAGAATATGCCAATGTCAAAATATACAAAACACACACACACAGACTCACACACACACACACACACACACACACACATACACATTAAGAACTTAGCCATAGATTGTTGTGAAAAGAAAGGTTTTTAACCTGGTTTTAAAGGTGTTCAGTGTGGGGGCCTCTCTCAGGTCCTCAGGCAGGGCGTTCCATCTACTTGGGGCATAAATACAAAAGGCAGCATCCCCTGCTTTGGAGTTAGTACGAGGGACGGTTAAAAGACCGCTGCCTGTGGACCTGAGAGTTCTTGCTGGTTTGTATCTAATTAGCATGTCTGTTATATACTGAGGTGCAAGGCCATTTAGAGCTTTGTAAACAAGTAGTAGAATTTTAAAATCGATTCTAGTTTTGACAGGGAGCCAATGCAGGGATCTAAGAACCGGTGTAATGTGTTCAGACTTTTTAGTTCCGGTGAGAACGCGTGCAGCTGCATTTTGAATTAACTGTAGTCGCCGCACAGCTGATTTTGGGAGGCCGGTGAAAAGACCATTACAGTAGTCTAGTCTACTTGTTATAAATGCATGAATTAATTTCTCAGAGTCTGATTTTGATAGAAAGCCCCTCAGTTTTGAAATGTTTTTTAGATGGTAGAAGGCTGATCTTGTGAGTTGATTGATATGGCTCTTAAAATTTAGATCGCCGTCTATGATTACACCCAGATTTCTAGCTTCACTTTTGCTCTCCAGAGACAGAGAACTGAGATGAGCTGCAATTTTCTGTCTCTGAGCCTTTGCACCAAAGATGAGTATTTCTGTTTTGTCTTTGTTCAGTTGTAAAAAGTTCTGTGACATCCATAGATTAATATCATCAATACACTGAGTTAGGGAATGTATGGGATCTAGGTCCTCGTGGGATAGGGATATGTACAGTTGTGAATCATCTGCATAATTATGGTAGTTTATTTTGTGTTTCTGTATGACATGTGCGAGTGGGAGCATATAGAGATTAAACAGTAGTGGTCCAAGAATCGAACCTTGGGGTACTCCACACATAATACTCACTCTTTCCGAGGCAAAGTCACCAATGGACACAAAAAACTGCCTATCCTGTAGGTAGGATCTGAACCAGTTTAGAACCGGGCCGGATAGGCCGACCCATTTTTCTAACCTCTGTAGTAAAATGTCATGGTCAACAGTGTCGAAAGCGGCACTGAGATCCAGAAGCACAAGAACAGATAGTTTATTGGAGTCTGTGTTTATATGCAGATCATTCACAACTTTGATAAGTGCTGTTTCTGTGCTATGGTGGGATCGAAAACCAGATTGATAAGTGTCTAGAAGGCTGTTTGATGTTAGATAGTTATTAAGCTGAGAATAAACTGTTTTTTCAAGTATTTTGCTGAGGAATGGTAAGTTGGAGATGGGCCTGTAGTTAGCAATAACTGTTGCATCAAGGTTACTCTTCTTCAGAAGTGGTTTAATGACAGCTGTTTTAAGCGCTGCAGGAAATATACCTGACTGAAGAGAGCAGTTAATCATTTCCAATACCTCAGGTGCTAAGCAGTCAAAAACAGTTTTAAAAAATGTGGTAGGGAGAGGATCCAAGCAGCAGGTGGAGGACCTGAGCTGCCCAACAAAATTGTCTAGTTGTTGTAGGTCTAAAGGGTCAAAATGAGACATGGAACAAGTAATATTCCTGGAGAACTGGAGGGTAGGTTCATTTATAGAACTTGAGGCACTAATGTTCTGTCTGATGGCAATAATTTTGTTATTGAAGAATGTGGCGAATTGCTCACATTTTTTAGTGGACAGCATCTCTGATGGGGTTGGACATGATGGATTAATAAGTCGATCAACAGTAGAGAAGAGCACTTTACTATTGTTGATATTTTCATTAATGATTTTAGAGAAGAAGGATTCTCTGGCCTGTTTAATTTCTTTGTTGTAGTAACTCAGTCTATCCTTGTAGATTTCATAGTGAACCTGAAGTTTTGTCTTTCTCTACTGTCGTTCTGCCTGGCGACACTTTCTCTTAAACTGCCTAACAACCACTCCATTTCTCCAGGGGGCTTTTTGTTTTTTTTATGTTTTTAGTTTTAACAGGTGCAATGCTGTCAATGATATTTCGTACTTTTGAGTTGAAGTTGTTCACAGGATCCTCAGTTGGTGATGCCATGAACAACGGTAACTCATTTACAGTTTTCTTAAAGGTTTCAATTGTGTTATTATCAATGGTACGTTTTTTGATTGTTCGAGTACTCTTCTGTTGTACAGGAAAAGCAGACACATCAAAAAATATGCAACAGTGATCTGAGATAGCAACATCCATGACACAGGGTACGGAAATATTAAGTCCTTTTGATATGACCAAGTCCAGAGTATGCCCCTTATTGTGGGTGGGGCCAGAAACATGCTGAGTGAGGTCAAATGCCTCCAGTAGGCTAATTAAGTTTCTGGCATCAGGGTCTGTTTGATTGTCAACGTGAATATTAAAATCACCTGAGATAATTAAACAATCGTAGTCAGTGGAGACCTTGGACAGTAGCTCAGAGAGTTCATCAAGAAAGCCACATTTAGATTTTGGTGGCCGATAGACAGTAATTATTAAAATCGCAGCACTACAGTGTATAGATACAGCAAGGTATTCAAAAGACGTGAATTCCCCGAGGGAGATTTCCTTGCAGCTATATATATCAGAGAAGACAGTAGCTATTCCACCGCCCCTCTTATCAGATCTAGTGGTATGGATGAACTTGAAGTTAGGAGGTGCAGTCTCAATGAGCGCGACTGCGCCATTTCTATCCAGCCAGGTCTCGGTCAGTAGGGTGAAGTCTAGGTTATGTGTACTTATAAGATCATTAACTAAAAATGACTTATTCGTTAGCGACCTGACGTTTAATAAAGCCATTTTTATTGTTTGAGGTGCATGGCTTTGTGGGGAACTGATAATTGGAGTCCGAACCAGTAATAAATTGTTTAGATTCCTGTATGTTACAGAGAGATTACGGGGTCTGTGTCTATGACTTATAATTACAGGAATTTGTGTAGCAGAGTGACAGTCATTAGTATAATGAATCGGACTCATTAGAAACATTTCTAATGGAGCAGCAGCAGCCAAGCATTAGAGAGGCAGGCTGGTGACCGGAGGGTTTTAATTTTATGGCTGTTATCATAGCCATAGATATGAATTAAATGGACAAAACTTAACTGTTTACTGGGGATTTGACCATCTGTATTACAGAACTGGCATATTCTTTGTCTTGGGCTGCACTTCAGCAAGCCCTTGCAACTTTTGTTGCAAAATTGAGATCAACCAAGATAAAAACTAGAAAATGTGCTCAGTAGAGCACAGACCTCCTCCATGTCTGACAACACCCCACAAGGCAGTTATGAACCTTTTGGTGATATGCCACACCCACCACCACACCCTCTTTTGGCCAATCAACATGAAAAGTTAATCAATTCTTCCTTGGCCCATAACCAACCTTCATATCAAGGTTTGTCTAAATCCATGCCCAACTTTTTGAGATATCCTGCTAACAGATTGACAGACGGACACACACACACACACACAGATGCGGGTGAAAACATTAGAGAAGGCTCATAACTCCTTTGATTGGCAGGTTACAGCAGCAGGGTTTAAAGAAACATCCCTGTTAATCAAGTATTCTCTGAAACAGAACAAAACTGCTGCTCCCTTTGGTTTTGTTAATTTGGAGGCAATATGCCAAAGTGCAGGCTCAGCATTACATCTCTTTGAATCCATGGCTGACACATTCCTGGTATTTTAACAGCTTTGCAGAGAGCTGTTATCATTCCATGTTAGGTCTTAAGCATTTTCATCATTATTTGTGTATGTTGTAGGGTTTGACTAAGTTTAACTGGGTGCCAGTCAGAACAGTCTGACAAAAGATTGACTGTTTACTCAGAGTCAAAAGTCAAACCCCACAAAGGATCCGTGTACATCATGTTCTGAAAGAGAATTATAACCAAGATAATCGGTAATCAATAGAATGTAGCTTTGTAATATAAATAGCAATAAACGCTCAACATAAGATAAATAAGCACAAACAACACAAAATTCTCAATTTCAAGTAATAATTGTATTAGATCAAAATAAGAAAGAATGTGAGTTCAGTTAATTTTAGTTCAGTTCATAATGTAACAAAAAAAAAATCACTTTGGGTTTTCCTGGTACTGAAAATGAAACATCAAAACAAGGAAGTAATCCAGCCAACAAATCAGTCAGACAGTTCTATCAAAGTTCAGTTCTCGTCATCAACAACAAAAAAACATAATCTTCATGAAAACCCACCTATGTTCAGTTTGAAAAGAAATTAGGGTAACCCTTCGTTTTACAGGTCCCTAACAACGTATGAACTATTCCAAATTAGACGTTAACAAAAAAGCTATTACACAGTAACATGGCTGCATTATTTGATCTGATGTTATTGTCTAACTATACTGACTTACTATTTAGTTATTGCACTGTGAATTTCTAACAATGTATGAACTGTTCATTACTAAAAAATAATTATACAACAACATATTTGCGTTCATATGTATTTACATAGTACTGGACCTGTAATATCAAGCGGGTGTAAGTGGACAATAATTCATACAATGTGACCATGTTTATTTTCTTTATTGACATTTAAATGGTACATTTAACCTCTCCTGTTCAACCTCTATATGCTTCTGTTAGGCCAAATCCTACAAAATAATAAAGTAGCCTACCATAATTATGCAGATGACGCGCAAATCTACTTATCACTTACACCAGGTGACTATAGACCTGTTGAAACTCTGTGTCACTGCGTCGAACAAATCAATGACTGGATGCGGCAAAACTTTCTCCAACTAAACAGAGATAAGACTGAGATAATTGTCTTTGGAGCACAGAAAGAAAGACAGAATGTCTGCTCTCACCTTGACTCCCTGTCCCTCATAACTAAGAGTCAAGCCAGAAATCTTGCCGTTATCCGGGACTCAGATTTAAATTTCAATAGACACATCATTTCATTTCATTTCAAACCTTAATTTAAACTCGAATAACCATTGAGGTTGCCCTCATTTACGATGATGTTGAGTTACAAACAAGTTCAAAGTTTTAAATAAATAGGACAAGACATAGATGAGAATAAAGGAAATCAATTAAAACAGTTACACGTTGAGGGAGGGAGGTCTGTGATCATGGTTTTAAAGTGTCCATAGGTTAGTAGAGTATTGATTTTTAGTGTGTGTTGAAGATCATTCCAAGTATTTGGAGCACTAAAATAAAAGGCTGATTGTCCAAATTTAGACCGTGCTTGGGGGACCTTAAGCATGAGCAAGTCATTTGAACGAGTTTGATAGGGTCCAAGGTTCCAGTCCAGCATCATTGAAATGTAGGGTGGTAGCTTTCCAACGAGGCCTTTATATATAAACAAATACCAATGTTTATTACGTCTCTCTGCCAGAGAAGACCAACCCACCTTATTATACAGAATACAATGGTGAGTACCATAGCTATCACCAGTAATAAATCTGAGGGCAGAATGATAAACCGTGTCTAGGGGTTTAAGAGTGGAAAGAGCAGCATTTCTGTAAATTACATCCCCATAATCCAACACTGATAGGAAGACTGCCTCAACAATCCTCTTTCTGCTAATCATAGGGAAGCTGGTTGTGTTTCTGTAAAAGAAGCCAATTTTTTGACGCAGTTTGCTAACAAGATTGTCTATATGGTATTTAAAAGTAAATTTCTCATCAAGCCAGATGCCAAGATATTTATATTCAGTAACTCTCTCAATGTTAGATCCATTCGCAGTGGATATATGCATACAATTGTGATCAATATTTCTGGCTCTAGTAAACAGCATGAATTTTGTTTTATTTGCATTAAGTACCAGTTTAAGATTGATAAGAGCATCTTGTAGAGCATTAAAGGAAAGTAGCAGGTTCTCAATGGCTAGTTGTACAGAATCAGCAATACAGTATACAATGGTGTCATCAGCATAAAGATGGACTTGACAGCCACTCAATGAAGCGACAATATCATTTATATGAATGGTGAAGAGGACAGGACCCAAAATTGAACCTTGTGGAACACCTTTTGTTACTGGCAAGAACTCAGACTGGACACCTCCTGACTTTACACACTGAAGTGTCTCAAACAAATAACTCCGAAACCAATCACAAGACTTTCCATCAAAGCCAATACCGCATAACCTTTGTAAGAGCAAAGGATGATCAACTGTATCAAATGCTTTTGACAGATCTATAAAAAGGGCAGCACAATGTTTCTTATTGTCTAGAGCGGAAACTATATTATTTGTAACTAATGTAATAGCTGAAATAGTGCTGTGGTTAGCTCTAAATCCAGATTGGTGCGTACGTTATTTACCAAAGATTCCAGGATTTTTGCTAGACAAGATAATTTGGAGATTGGGCTGACTTCCAAACACAAGGAAATATTCCTGTTGTGATAGAAAGATTAAATATATGTGTTAATTGCTCTGTAATAAGTGGAGCGGACACTCTTGGAAAAAAAGGATCCAATTTATCCTGTGTAATCCATCTCAAATAAATACCCAGCATCAGCAAAGTGCCTATTGAGAGCTTGGCAAACCTCTTCCTGTTCCGAAATCAAACAGTCACCACATTTAATATGTGCAGGTAGGGAAATAGTGGTTTTATTTCTGTTTGAGTTTACTGCTCTCCAAAATTTTGCAGGGTTTGAATAGGAACTAGTAATTAAGTCGAAGTAATAATTAGATTTGGCATTTCTCACAGATGATGTGCATTTATTTCTAAGCTGTCTAAATGATGACCAATGGGATGGATCCCCAGAGTGTCTGGCAAGTGACCAGGCTCTGTTCCTTTCCTTAAATAAAGCTGATAATTCGGGTGAAAACCAAGGGGTTAATCTGTCTTTTATTCTAAGATTTTTGAATGGTGCATGTTTGTTAATGCCTGAAAGAAGGTTCAAAATCTGGGATTTCAGATATATAATGTATGTCGCTATGGAAAACATCAGTTAAAAAGGCTTGGTCACTAAAATGTCTTAGATTTCTCTTTGTAACCGTGTGAGATTTTGTTTTCTTTAGCCGAGTATTTCTAATACATGCTATAGGGCAATGATCACTAATTCCTAGCTCAAAGACACCACAGGCAATCATTTTATCAATCCTATTGGAAAAGATGAGATCAATTAGTGTTGACCTAGAGTAATCTTTCAAATTTGGCCTAGTGGATTCTGTAATTAACTGGGATAGGTTGAGGTTACTACTAACCACCTTGAGATAATCAGATGTATTATTCAGCCAGTTCAGATTAAAATCACCCACAACAATGAATTCGACCCCGGAATACTGAGAGAGTAGATCTGCTATTTTGTCAATGGAGTTTGTATCAGCAGATGGGGGTCTATAGACCCCTACCACAATTACTGTATTAGGCCCTAACTGAACCTTTAGAGCAAGAAATTAAAAACATTTTGGTATGGTCACAGCATTTAGAATTGTTACAGAGAAACCTGATTTAACATATATATCCACCCCACCTCCCCTTCCAATTCTGTCTATTCTTTATAAATTGTAGTTCTTTAGAGCTACATCCAGGTCATTGACACTCTTTTTGAGCCAGGTTTCACTCAGTACCAAGATATCAGGATCAGTCTGCAGAACTAATATATTTACATGATCTAACTTCTGAAGTAAACTTCTAATATTTAAATGAATTATCCCTAGGCCATTTCTGTTCTTAAAGGTAAGTGGGTTAAATGGAGTGTTTGGAGTGCGATCAGAAGTAGCAATAGAAGGCTGTACACCAGTTCTAAAATCCTTAAACTGGCTACCAGTCACTCAGAGAATTGATTTCAAACTTTTGCTGCTTGTCTACAAATCACTCTGTGGCACTGGGCCCAAATACATCTCTGACATGCTTTTGCCATATGAACCTTCTAGGACCCTTAGGACATCTGGGGCTGGCCTACTGGCTGTCCCAAGAGTTAGAACAAAACACGGTGAAGCAGCGTTTTGTTATCATGCAACACAGACCTGGAATAACCTCCCAGATGATATTAGACAGGCCCTGACTCTGACCACTTTTAAGTCAAAGCTAAAAACATCCTTATTTTACACTGCCTACTCTACCCTGTAATGGCTAAAAACTTATCTTTTCAGCTTAGCTTTTAAATAACCTTAATTTTAACTCTTTCTGTTCAGGATCCCAACAGAGCTGACATGGGCGTACAAAGTACAAATTTTCATTCGTCTTGTCCAGGTAAAGCTTACTTGCGCATGAGTGAACACTATATGTGGGGGGGACAGAGCTTTACCTTGTATGATTCTCATCCATCTGTGGATGGTGTGGTTTTTGACCAAGAGGAGAATCTATGATTCCAGTGCCAAGTTATAATAATTATTTAAAACAATTCCATTCTATTATAATAGAAAGGTATGTTATAAGATCTTTAATTTCATCAATTTAAGATTTAATGTACACATCACTGCATCGTGATGTGTACATTACAGGATTCTTCAATGCAAAGCATTTTGTAACTTGGCTTGTAACACAGTAGAGTGCAAGGTAAAATACATGGAATGTCCCTCCCAGGTTCAGCCCCACATTACTTGGGCAGAGCCCCAAATGTATTCAAACCTTGGTGACGCTCCTGGCTCCCACACTGAGCCCCACTCTCTGCTGTTAATTTACATACATCTACGTCTTCCGTTGCCCTATGAACTTTAACGTTATGTAACGTTATTACCTGTGGTATTTAAGTGACATTAGTGGAATTATTTAACTGATAACCATGTCGTAATGCTTCAGTGTAGTGAATTGAATTAAACACACGCACCGTGGGTCTGTACAGGATCTGTGCTTGTTTATGCTTAATGTATTGGAATGTTTTATTCCATGTATTTTGTTTCACATTTTATCTCTTATTTCTATCCCAGCTGTCTTTTCTCCTGTGAGGCACTTTATAAGAACTTTGTAATTCTGTTACTCTGTTTTGATAAATGCTATATAAGGTAAGTTTTTTATTATTGTTATTATTATTATTATTATTATAATAATTATTATTATTATGAATATTATTGAAGAATAAGTGTCTTGTTAATGGAGACATCAGCAATGACCAAACGAAAGAAAAGTGTAATAAGCTTTATTTTTTCTGCCATGCCAAATTTTTAAGATTTATTCTGTGAACAGTTTTATGTCTGAAATGTCAGAATTAAAGATTTTACATGAAATGATCATTCGAAATGCCTTTCTGAACCAACTGTAAAAGAATGCGTACACCAAAGGATTCACAGTAGAATTCAAATAGCCGACCCACAACAGTGTATGGAACAATGCAGATGGAATCGAGTAATTGATGAAGGGATTAATGACGTTACACACAAAAAAAGGAGTCCAAAAAGAAAGAAATGCCCCCATGATGATAGCGAGTGTTTTGGTGGCTTTAGTTTGGGATGGATCAGATGTTCTCGTGTTGTGGATGCTGCGCACTTGTCTCTGTGCCACCAGGAAAATCTTCAGGTAAATGCCGAGCATGACAACTCCGGGAATGTAAAAGGAGAGAACCGATGAGACTGTACTTGATACTCCACTCTGAAACAAAACACATCCTCCTTCACATGCAACATGAGTATAGTAGAACTCCTCAATTCCCAAAATATTGAGCTCAAGGAAGATCATTCCAAAACCCGCTACAGCCGAAACACTCCAACTGACCAAAATCATGATCAACACAGCATTAACAGTTATTTTACTTCTATACAGCAGAGGCTGGCAAACAGCATAATATCGGTCAATCGATATGAAAGACAGATTTAGAATTGAGGCTGTGCACAACAAGACATCAGCACTATTGCAGACTTTACAGAACACATCTCCAAAATACCAGCAGGTCTCCACAGATAGGATCATACTGGGGACCATGACCAGCAGCCCCAGCAGCAGGTCGGAGACGGCCAGGGAGAGGATGAGGTAGTTGGTGGGAGTGTGGAGCTGCTTGAACTGAGCGACCGACATGACGACCAGAACGTTCCCACACACCGTCAAGACGACCATGATGCCCAGGAACAGGTAGAGAGAGACGCGGACAGACAGAGGATAGATGGTCCTCAGACAGGAAGCGTTCCTGGACTCAAAACAGAGTCCTGACTCCATCTGTCTGGATAAACTTTATTTATAAAGCACTTTTCAAAACCAAAGTTACAAAGTGCTTCACAACAAGGACCAAGTGCAAGGTAGAAAAAAATTTAAATTAAACTGAAGGTATTGATGAAATAAGCATAGCAAAGAGATAAAAAGACAAACAAGACAATAAATAAAGTAAAGGACAAATGACAGTAAGTAACACAAAATCTGATAGGAAATTAAAAAATGCAATAATGAACGAGGAACACTTGGCTAAAATCAGACCAGGATTAAAGGTAAGCTTTCCAATAAAAGGAGTGATTTAAAAGATGAATCTGAATTAGTCAGCCACACAGCTTCACATCTGTTCCACAAGGCAATGAACCATATTCATATACAGTAAAGAACTTATAGGTGAAGAGTTCTTCATTTAATAAAATATTTGTCATAATAAAACTGTGTGGAATTCAATATATTGGCATGCCCAATCATCTGAGTGTCTTCCTAGTTGTGAAAAAGGTTCATAAAAGTCACATTTTCACCTGTAACTTATGTATCTTATGTTTGGTTCACCAGGGAAACAAACATGTTGTCTAACAATTCTCCTCCTTTTTTTCCTATTTGAACAGAGATGTTATGAAATCATACTGTTTACAATATGTGGAAAAAAAACAGATATAACACATATTGGGTTAGTGACATGAAGCTCTTATAGAAAAATTCCTTGATCTGACAATGAAAGGTGATTTGATGCTGCTATTCCGGGCAGAAAAAGAAATCATGCCAAGAAGTCACAGAAATATCAGCAGCCAACTGACTTCATGTTTAGCAAAGGCTATCTGATGTTTCTGCTTGCTTTTTACTTCTTCAGGACACAAAGAACAAACCTCTCCTATTGTTGAAAACTGTTTAGTTTAAATACTTATATTTGCAAAAATACCTGGAGATTATGATGCATTCTTGAACAAGTCAATAAGTCAATAGTTAAAGGATAAATCTGGGCCTTATTTTCCTGTTTTTTTTACTGTCATAACGATTGATTGTGCTCAAGATGTCATCACTCACTTCACTGTGGAGCTTGATGTAGTTTCAGTTAAACAGGAGCACTGCTGTCCAATACACACATACAGGGCCAATATCATGTCCAACAGCTCAACCCAAAAAGTGATTAAAAACATTTTTTCAACACCCACACTGCAGTTGAACATGTCTTTAAATAGCACACCAATAGATTGGATTAGTGTGAATAGAACTGATCATTTTTAAAACTGACTGCTGACATTGGTGGATTCCCTGCTGTGTTCATCACTTGTGTTGACTCACTTCCTAAATTTCTGATGCCAGGTGGGAAATAACAGAGGCGCAAAAAAATCCCCACATATTCTGCTTCATTAACACTAGGACATTGATGTAAATATTTTTTTCCCAGTAAGCAAATCATATTTACAGAAAATCCAATATGCATTGAACGCAGCATCAGAGTTCTTGAGTTCTAGCTCATGCTAGTTAAAATAACATAACTAATACTGCAATATAGAGTTTCAGGCAATGGATAATCTGTAATTGGATGCAGGAAGGTCTGACTGCAGTGAGTGTTAATGTGTTTTAATCACTTTCTGGGTTCAGCTATAAGAGATTACCTGTTGGCCCTGTGTGTGTGTGTGTGTGTGTGTGTTTTGAACTGAAGAAACAGCTAAGATACATCAAGCTCTACAGTGAAATTTTCACACATTTTCAACACAATCAAATGTCATGATAGCAAAAACTAAGGCACATGTTGAAAATAAGCAGAATTATCCTTTAAGAAAGTACTACATTCTAAAGTAATCCTAGCATAGCAATAATGCAGCAATAATAAAAAGTGTTTATACAATACTCAATGTGTGAACATGAGCTAGCTTCCCAGAAACACATCATACCTGAATGCAGAAACATTTAGTTAAAGTGTCTCTTACCTCACACACTCACAGCTGGACAGAATGAGCTTCCTGTGTGTTTCCTGACACAGACCATCACAGCTGTAACTGTCGGTCTCTGTCTGGCCTTTAAAGCCCGAGGCTCTGTGGACTGCAGTGTCTCCTGTGGACTGCAGTGTCTCCTGGCCGACAGCCGCCTCAGGGAGTGAAGCTGGACACTCGTCCCAGTGGATGATGGGCCACACTCACTGTTGTTTATATTCAACTCTTCTTACATCTCTTTTCATGTTGTAAGGATAACTTGACTACTGACTAAAAAGTTTGTCATCCGATCAGGGCAGGATAAATTATAGATAATAACAATAACACTTTTTTCTAATATAGTACTTTTCAAAACAGTAGTTACAAAGTGCTTTCCACATATACAGAATAATAAAACAACAGGATAAAACAGTAGTAAAGCAGTGACAATTTAACACAAAGAAAAACAAGGGTAAATAGTAACTTGAGAATGTGTAGAGCAAAAAGTTTACAGAAAAGCCAATGAAACAAAAAAAAAATCCCATTAAAAAAGAGGGTCTTTAAGAGTGTTTTAAAGGTCAATACACCCTTAGTTAATCTGAGCTCTTTCCAGCGCATTCCATAGTTTCTGGGCCCTGACAGCAAATCTTCGATCCCCTCTTGAAATGAATTTTGATCTAAGAACAACTAGGAGAGACTTTCCTGCCGACTTCAGGTAACAGGCTCATAAGGAATTAAAAGATCTAAAATGTAGTCTGAGGCCTGTCCAAGACATGCTTTAAAGGTGATAAGTACAATTTTAAAATCAATTCTAAAGTTTATAGGCAGCCAGTGCAAGGATGCTAGGACAGGGGTGATATGCTCCCGTTTCTTTAAACTCATTAGCATTCTGACAGCAGCGTTTTGGACTAGCTGAAGGTGTGAGATTTACTTCTTGGCGAGAGTTTATAAAAGCATGAATAAATGTCTGCAAATCACTAAAAGACAGGAATGTTCTGATTTTAGACATAGTTCATAGCTGAAGAAAGCAGGTCTGAACACCTTTCTTAACCTGCTCCTCAAATTGAGTTCCTGATCAAAAATCACACCCAAGTTCCTCGCAGAGGTTTTGACATAAGGTCCCAAAGAACCCAGATCATTCTGAAAAGAATTGATGGAGTGAGGGGGACCAATTAGCAATATTTCAGACTTATTGTCGTTTAGGTGCAAATGGTTTTGGGACATCCAACTTTTAATCTCTTTTAGGCAGTTGTGAAGGGAAGCTAGTCCATGAGGATCATTGGGAGTGATAGGCACATATAGCTGCATATCATCTGCGTAACAATGGAAGGAGATGTTATGTCACAAAATTTGACTGTTCAGACCAGGCACTCCGCAGCGGGCCTGGTCTGAACAGTCAAATCGGTTAACATGGCCGCCGAAAGGAAACTAGCTGCGCTTTGCGGTCTGAACCCACCGGCATGCGCGTTCATGAGTTCACCTGTCAACTGAACTGAGCTACTGATTGATGTGTGATTCCCAGGTAAGCTGGTAATAAAAAAAAAAAACATTGAGCATTTACATGTTACTCACAGATACATGCCACACTATATATCATATCAGAAATTTGTTTAATTGTGCTTGGTAAACTACAGGCGTTTGAGAAATGAAAGAATTTTCCTCGTAGGCTGTATATCAGCCAAGTAGGTCATTGCGAGCTAACGTTAGCTAGATTACGATAGCATTACCAATATAAACAATGAAACTAGTGTAAACATTTCCAAAGCTAGATAGCCACGAATATCATAAAGTAACAACTTATGAAGTTATTATTATTATAACTAAAGTTCGGGAACAAGACCACGCCTCAAGCACACATTCAATTTCCTTCTCTACCCTATTTATACAAACCTAACCATGACCTTTTCTCTCTCGCATGTCTCAGTTCTCAATTTTTTTGCGTACGTTCTCAGACAGCCAGAGTTTTGCTAAACCTTACTTAATCGATCCCTTACCTGCCTTCGTCATGGATCCCGAGCTCCAGCTTTTTATCTCTGACAGCGACCTGTTTGACCAAGATCCACCAAGATCCGCGGTCTCGGAATCTCCCCTGTCCGTTCATCAAGCGCCGGTTCAAAGTATCCAGCCATCCCGATTACGCTCGGTGATCCAGGTTCCTCAGCAGCCAATCGTCCATTACTTGCCATCCAGTAGTTCCAACGAGATCCCCCCCTCACCACCGCGTTCCGACAGAGGTAGAAGTCACTGTCGTCGTTCGCGGGGAGACATCCCCTCATCCACTCACCATCTCTCCAACCGTTCCAGATCAACGCGATCTGTTCCCAGGCGACGCCACCAAACTCCGGATTCACCCCAAACACACACCGTGTGTTGTCGCGCCACCGACATCTCCGACTGGACAGTTGCCCGCTTGCAGCGGGTCCTCAAAGAAAATAAAATCTCCTTCCACCGCAACGACAACAAGGCAAAACTTTTTCAAATTTACACCAATTCTCTCTGTACTAATCCTCCTCCGGCAACATCAACAAACACTCCCGCGCTTCCGGGTACTCGAATCAACGTTGTCGCCGTCGGGTCTCACGCTGATGACGTCATCACGCCGCCCAATGCGGCAGGGCCACATCAAGCCACTCCAGCCCTCAGTCGTGAGGGCCAGGTGGTATCTCCCCCTGTGCCTGTTCCCTTTGTTTCCGATCTGTCTCATCTCTTTTCTTCTTTTCTCTCATCTCTGTGTCCGCAGGCTTTACAAAACTCCCTCGCACATACATCCCTTCAACCCAGCATCCTTTCATCTTCCCTTCCTTCAGCCAATGCCAGTACTACTTCATTGGTTCCATTAGCCCCCTCTTCCTCCTCCATCCCAGTATGCTCTACCCAGACTGCCCCGACAGCAGCAAGCCAGAGCGGTCCCACCAACCCAACACCCCCACTTCCTACTAACCTATCCTTTTTACCCTCCCTCCCCAACCCCTACGACCCCCTTCCCCATCATCCAAATGTTTTTTACCCATCTAATAATCCTTCTCTACCCACAGAGCTTCCCACAGCCAGCCCCTTTCACATTAGCCTCCGTGCAGCCTCCAGTCCACCCTGCTTCAGCGCCATGACCATCCCCGGTTTCATCCACTCTCAGGCAACAGATCATTTCGGGTAACTATGTTGATCTTGCTCAGCTCCTTCAGCCTTCCATGTCCAATCACCATTATCCCAGGGAGCTGCAAAGCACCCAAGGACCGATCCTGTTAAGACATCCCCTGCCCAACCGTTCCAGAGAACTCACAGCCACAGAATTCGCCTAGGCCTTCTCTCTTTACCGCGACATCATCTGTTCAGTTTTCCCCGACCGCAGGGCAGAGCTTGACGACTACATGTCCATCGTCCTTGACATGGCCCTGTGGTTTGGCGGCACTGGGTTTTACACTTATCACATTCTCTTTGCCTCCCAAGCAGCAGGACGCATCAGCCAATTCAACCAGGGCACATACTGGGGCTCCCTGGACTCAGAGCTCTACTGCCGTATTTTCGCAGCTCGTTCTGCCCTAGCATGCAAGCTTTGTGGCGCACCATCCCATCCCGCTACAGCATGCACCATCGCTGCTCCTCTTCCACGCTCCTTCGCTCCCGCTACACGCCACCCTGCTCCTGCTGCACACTCCTTTGTTCCTGCTACTAACCTTCCAGTTTTTTCTTGCCGCTCCCCCGCAGCCCCTCCTCCACCCATCACTCCCAAACCAGTCGATACTCAGCCACTTCCCCACAGCTCCACACCTCAGGGCTTCGACAAAAGGGGAAGACCCATCCGGTACCAGGGTGGCAGGATGGTATGCAATAATTTCAACGATTTAGGCTGCAACGTGTCCAGCTGCCGTTTCCTCCACACCTGTTCCTTCTGTGGAGGCGCCCACTCCAGGCCCACCTGTCCTCACAACCCCACCAAACACAGTTCATGACTATCCAAGCATCTCAGCACACCAATAAAAATCGACGCCCTAGCCACTGCGCCACCCAGATCGTGAGTTTGTCAACTTCCTCATCCACAGCTTTACACATGGCTTCCACCCAGGTATGCAGGTCATCCCAGATTCCTCATACATATGTCACAATCTTCAGTCAGCTCTCACAGAGCCCAACACCGTCGATAAACTCCTAGCCAAAGAGGTAAAGGAGGGTTTCATGATTGGCCCATTTAGCAGCCCTCCTTTTCCAATTCACAGGATCAGTCCAATTGGCATGACACCAGGAAATACTCTGGCAAGAAGAGGCTCATCATTGATCTTTCATCCCCCCATGGTTCTTCCGTTCCCAGCATCAACAGTCTCATCCCCAGTCCAGATTTCTCCATGCAGTACGCAACTGTCAATCACGGCATTTCACTTATCCGTCTTGCAGGCCAAGGTGCGTGGTTGGCCAAAGCAGACATCACCAGCGCCTTCAAAGTCCTCCCCATACACCCAGACTACTGGTGTTTTTTCGGCGTCCTCTGGAAGGGTGTTTATTATTTCGCTGTCCGTCTTACCTTCGGGTGCAAGAGCAGCCCCAAAATATTTGACTCCCTCTCCAAAGCACTCTGCTGGATCCTAACAGAAGGACCCAGCACTTCACTGGAATTCCTCGGCATCACACTCGTCTCTTTCCAAGCCTCGCTGCCTGTCGAGAAAATACACCGCATTTTCCTGTTTCTTTCAAACTACCTCCTTGCCCACACATGCACCAAACGGCAGCTACTGGCACTGCTTGGCCATCTCAATTATGCCATACGCATAATTCCTCAAGATCGATCTTTCCTCTCTCACCTCCTGTCCATAGCCACCGCTGTACCTTCTCTGCACTCCCACATCGTCCTAGACGATGCATGCAAGATGGAACTTAGGCTATGGCATCACTTCCTCTCCTCCTGGAATGGCATTACCTTCTTTTACGAAGACCACATTACATCCAGCTGTACACTGACGCAGCTCCCTCCATCGGATTCGGCGGCCATTACGGAGGGAGGTGGTTCTAATCCGAATGGCCGCCTGAATTTTCTTCCCTCACTCCTTCCTCTGCTCTTCACGAACTGTACCCCATTGTGGTAGCAGCACTCCTTTGGGGGCACGAGTGGTCCAAGAAGGCCATTCTAATACATACGGACAACACCGCAGTCGTCGACATAATCAATAAAGGGCGGTCTCACTCACTCGACATCATGCAGTTCATGCGCAAGCTCACTCTTGTTTCAGCTCAGCATCAATTCATCATCCGTGCCAACCACATTCCCGCTTACAAGAACACCATCGCTGACTCCCTATCTTGCTTCTCCTTCCAGAAATTCTGACTCTTGGCGCCAGACTCCGACTCCCATCCCACTCCAGTTCCACCGTTTTCAGCCACCATCTTCAACTAACCCCGCAGCTCCAACATCTGGCCTCAGCATCCCGAGAAGCCATCCTCAACAGCCTTGCTCCCCGAACACTGTCATCATATCTTACAGGATGGAACTGCTTCAAGGAACTGCTTCCACACATTCCACGATCTGCCATTTCCTTCCTTAGATGTTTTAACCTTAACCAATTTCATCACCTACGCCCACTCAGCCCTCCGTATCAGAACTTCAACCATCCATGTCTACATCAGTAGCATCAACTTCTTTGTCAAATTACTCACCGGCGCACCATGCCCTTCTGTCTCCCGTTACCACATCGGCATGCTAATCAAAGATCTTCGAAAGGTTGAGCCGCAACTCCCACCGAAACGGTTACCCCTGACTTCAGACACATTGCATCTAAACCCTTCGCTCAGGGTACTTATCCCCCTTCACTGATGCCACCCTCGAATCCATGTTCTTCCTGGCCTTCACCTCCACCACCTCCACCTAGTCTTTCTGACCTCTCTGTCCACACTCCCGACTCCCTCGTCTTCAACCTCAAAGACGGACCAACTGGGCGCGTCACATCCCATCAGCCTAGATTCATACTTAAGCCCATTTGAACCTTTATACAACTACAGAAATTCCAGACTAGCTCGCCACGTTTCACCCCGAGACCCTCTTTTCATCACCGAGTCCGGCGGGATTGCAACACGCTTCTAGTTCCACCAACATCTCCGCCAAATCCTGTCAAAATCTGGTATATCCACTGAACTATACTCCGGCCACTCATTTCGTATCGGAGCCGCTTCCACTGCTTCTAGGCAAGGCATCCCTGACCATACAATCAAAATCCTCGGCCGTTGGTCATCCCAAGCCTACCACAGTTACATTCGCAGCAATCTCAGCAACGTTCGAAAAGCCCATGCTCATCTCTGCGCATGAAGCTCTCTTTGGGGGATATGATGATAGCCAAGAAGACTCCCCATCAGCGAGACAGTGCCCCCACCCTGAGTCTCAATTCCCTGGTTCCTCGAGCATCCATCGACCCCAACTCATCCGACCCCCTCGATTCATCCCTCCATCTGGACCCCCGATTCATCCCTCCTCCTCGACCCCCGATTCATCCCTCCACCCTTGACCCCCGATTCATCCGTCGACCCCTGATTCATCCCTCCACCCTCGACCCCTGATTCATCCCTCCACCCTCGACCCTTATTTCATCCCTCCGTTCTCGACCCCTCTTTCCCTCAATAAACCATCTAAATACATCTCATAGTGGCGTGGTCTTTGTTAGTGAATTCTCAATTATTAGAGCTTCCAAGAAGAATGGCTCTGACAATGACTACACTCCAGTGCCAAGTACATCAGGTGGTCATATCGGACGGACCAGGGGACGGGGAAGAGGGCGAAGTAGCGGAGGTCCTAGAGGCAGGCAGTCAACCAACAGCCTGAGCTGTGCCTATCACGGGACCCAGGCCTCATCTTCCTCATCCACCCCTCTGCCATGCCCTTGTATCCCACAACAACCTGGTTGGTGCGTCTGCGGGTGTCACAGGGCGGAAGTATCGCTGCTATTGGTTTTCTTATATTTGTTTGCTGTGGTTATTTTATATTGTATGATTTTATACGTTTGTTTTAGTAGTTATTTTGTACTGCATGGTTTTATACATTTGTGTTTTTAATAGTTTATTGCAGTGCTTGGTTTTATTTGCATGCTTTTAGTTTGAAAGCTTTTGTTGTTTAATGTGTGACGCTTGTTTAACTTCCTACTGCTGGCATGTGATTAACAATTACCTGCACCTGGTCAAGCTCTCAAATTGATAGACATTGCTCATGACCTATTGGACACAAGGTTGCAGCGGAGGTCAACCAATGGCCACACACCTGGGGGCACGGAAACAAAGCGACACAGCACAGAGAGACTGGAGAGATTGGAGCGGAGACACAGGGGATCGCAGGCCGGCCAGTACGACAGAGACAATCACCCAGAGTACTACGGCGTGACACAGACGACGGGCAGAGTTCAGAGCTCTGCCCAGTTGTGTGAGTAACGAGAAGAATAGTACTCTTGGGCACAAGCGGGCGGGCTGGTTGTGGTGGGACTGGTTACTGCCATTTGTTTCTTGTTACCAGTGGTCGAGCAGCGGAGGTCGCGGCCACCAGAGGACAGCGGTCCCGGGGAGGACGAGCCAGCAAGTGACTGATGAACAAGTCCTGCGTACGGATAAGGCCACTGCAGACGCTAAGTAGGCCTACGGCCAGAACAGAAATCCCCTCGGGTCTCCAAGGGTATTTCCAAAAAGACTTTTAATTCTTTTTATTTAAATGACCAGTATTTATAGTTTTTAACAGATTGTATTTATTAGTTTTTGTAATAAATTGTTGTTAAGCCACCTTAGCTCCTTGGTTGCCTCAGCATTGCTCCCTACCCGATCAAAAAGAACCTATCCACTCCATTTTCCCCCTCTCCCCTCCATTACACGGGAGATGCCCACAGATCTGGAAAAGACATGCTGTGGCCAACAACCGGACTCTTGTGTCTTCATGCTACCACACATACATGCTTACATTTTGCGCCTCGCCAGAAAAATATGGGATGTCACCTGAGCCGTTGTTGACCTTCCTAACCCAGGGGAAGACAACAATTTTGATATGCAGCCTATAGACAATTTATTGTGTGTGGCAGTATGGACATAGACACAGGCATGTGATTCCCAGTTGCTGCGCCTGGAGAATCCGTGATAAGTATCCTGATCCACAAGGACAGTATGTAGGTTTTGTTTACAGTTGGGTGTAATTACAATAATTGCTGTTCTGCACTACTACTATGCAAGATTACTGTACTGCAATTTGGTTTATACAATATAATTTCAGTGTATTTAGGATTGCTTTCTTACTGCATTTGCACATTTTATGTACATTTTTTGTATTAGTTTCATGTTTGGTTTTACTTGTAGGATCTAATTTTTATTCCAAAATAAGACTAAAACTGAAATTGGTCAGATTTTCGTAAAGAAAAAACAATGAATTTGTCATACTAAAAAAAAAAAAAATTCTCAAACTAAACATCGAACAAAAAGTTCAGAAATTTGTGTTTGGTAGAGTATTTCTCTGTTATAACAATGCTTCGTGGCAATACATTTTATACCGTTGGAAAGCCTGTTTATTTCCCTTTTAAATGGTGCCCCATTTGTAAGGAACATGCATTTGTGGGATGAGCAGCACAGCTGAGTATGTGGGCGGTGCTCATGAAAAATTTGCCAAATCTTCTCTGCCAATGCCAAACAGCTTATTCTGCTGTTGCTATTGACTCTTGTTTTGAGCTTCCGGTACCCCCAGGTGCTGACAATCAGGTACCTGATTGGCACCTGATTGGCAGCACCTGTGAGCATGGGCCCTGCTACAGTGGTCAATTGGTGTCTGCTCCAAGAATCGGCATGCCACGTTTGTCTGATCTCGATAAGGCCTGTGCGATAGGGCAACTTCAAGCTGGTGCTCCAGGGTTAGGGTTAGCAAAGTTGTGGCATTATTTGGAGTGAGCCATAGTACCATCTCCAAACTGAAGGCCAAGTGGGCGTCCCAAGAAGACGACACCCCAAGAAGACCGGTTCCTCACCCTTTCAGCACTTAGGAACCGTAGGCTGTCTTCTACAGATTTGCAGTCAAGGTTTGCAGAGAGATATCGAGATGAGATTCTGCAACCAGTGGCGATCCCATATCTCCACAGTCAGGGACCGAACTCCATCCTCCAAGATGACAACGCTCGCCCCCACAGAGCTGGGTTTATCAGAGACTACCTCCAGAATTTGGGACTAGAGAGAATGGAATGGCCTGCCAACAGTCCTGACCTCAACCCAATTGAACACTTATGGGATCAGCTTGGGCATGCTGTTCGTGCTAGAGTGACCAACACAACCACGTTGGCTGACTTGCGACAAATCCTGGTTGAGGAGTGGAATGCCATCCCACAGCAGTGTGTGACCAGGCTGGTGACCAGCATGAGGAGGAGGTGCCAGGCTGTTGTGGCTGTGTATGGTTGTTCCACACGCTACTGAGGCTCCTGACTGTTTGTTAAATGAATAAATTGTAAAATTGCCAATATGTCTTGTTTCTTCCTTGTTACTGATATACTTCAATCATCCAATCCACCAAACAACACCAAACAAGAGTCAATAGCAACAGCAGAATAAGCTGTTTGGCATTGGCAGAGAAGATCTGGCAAATTTTACATGAGCGCAACCCACATACTCAGCTGTGCTGCTCATCCCACAAATGCATGTTCCTTACAAATGAGGCACCATTTAAAAGGGAAATAAATAGGCTTTCCAACGGTATAAAATGTATTGCCAAGAAGCATTGTTACAACAGAGAAATAATCTACCAAACACAAATTTCCAAACTTTTTGTTTGATGTTTATATGATTATTAATATAATTAATATGATTATAGTCCTGCTAAGTAAGACGTGTTTCATATTCAATTATGTGGGCTACTACACAATCGGTCTAGTTTAAGATCAATCCTTCCTATCAAGAAAACCAATATAGCAAGTTGAAAACAACAACAATAATAATAATAATAATAATAAAGAATAGTTACACAAATAGTAATACTTCCATCTACTGGTGTAGTACTGTAAGTGCCTTGCTTAAACCAGAACTTGTATTTTGAAACTGTCAAGGTGGTTAAGCATACGTCTTGCATCTTGACACATCACCAGTGATGTTCCTGGGTCATCGGGTGTTTCGGGTCTCACAACATCAGACACCCTCACCTAGGCAACCCAGCCAGGGTTGATCAAGCCCCGGCTTATGCCCAGGTAGCAGTAAGAGCTTTAATTTCATCAATTTAAGATTTAACTGTATAGTGATGTGTACATTACAAGATTCATTAATGCGAAGCATCTTGTAACTTGGCTTGCAGTAGAGTGCCCCAAATGCTGCCTAATTTGATCTGTAAGGTAAAATACATGGAATGTCCGTCCCAGGTTCAGCCCCACATTACTTGGGCTCAGCCCCAAATGTATTCAAACCTTGGTGACGCTCCTGGCTCCCACACTGAGCCCCACTCTCTGCTGTTAATTTACATACATCCACGTCTTCTGTTGACCTATGAACTTTAATGTTAAGTAACGTTATTACCTGTGGTATTTAAGTGACGTTAGTGGAATTATTTAACTGATAACCGTGTCATAATGATTCAGTGCAGTGAATTGAATTAAACACACACGCCGTGGGTCTGTACAGGATCTGTGCTTGTTTATGCTTAATGTATTGGAATGTTTTATTCCATGTATTTTGTGTCACATTTTATCTCTTATTTCTATCCCAGCTGTCTTTTCTCCTGTGTGGCACTTTGTAAGAACTTGTAATTCTGTTTTGATAAATGCTATATAAAGTAACTTATTGTTATTATTATTATTATTATTATTTATATTATTATTGTTATTGAGGAATAAGTGTCTTGTTAATGGAGACATCAGCAGTGACTGTTGAGAAAGAAACGTGTAATAAGCTTTATTTTTTCTGCCATGCCAAATTTTTCAGATTTATTCTGTGAACAGTTTTATGTCTGAAATGTCAGAATTAAAGATTTTACATGAAATGATCATTCGAAATGCCTTTCTGAACCAACTGTAAAAGAATGCGTACACCAAAGGATTCACAGTAGAATTCAAATAGCCGACCCACAACAGTGTTTCGAACAATGCCGATGGAGTCGAGTAACTGATGAATGGATTAATGACGTTACACACAAAAAAAGGAGTCCAAAAAGAAAGAAATGCCCCCATGATGATAGCGAGTGTTTTGGTGGCTTTAGTTTGGGACGGATCAGATGTTCTCGTGTTGTGGATGCTGCGCACTTGTCTCTGTGCCACCAGGAAAATCTTCAGGTAAATGCCGAGCATGACAACTCCGGGAATGTAAAAGGAGAGAAGCGATGAGACTGTACTTGATACTCCACTCTGAAACAAAACACATCCTCCTTCACATGCAACATGATCATAGTAGAAGTCCTCAACTCCCAAAATATTGAGCTCGAGGAAGATCATTCCAAAGCCCGCTACAGCCGAAACACTCCAAGTGACCAGAATCATGATCAACACAGCATTAACAGTTATTTTACTTCTATACAGCAGAGGCTGGCAAACAGCATAATATCGGTCAATTGATATGAAAGACAGATTTAGAATTGAGGCTGTGCACAACAAGACATCAGCACTATTGCAGAATTTACAGACCACATCTCCAAAATACCAGCAGGTCTCGACAGATAGGATCATACCGGGGACCATGACCAGCAGCCCTAGCAGCAGGTCGGAGACGGCCAGGGAGAGGATGAGGTAGTTGGTGGGAGTGTGAAGCTGCTTGAACTGAGCGACCGACATGACGACCAGAACGTTCCCACACACCGTCAAGACGACCATGACACCCAGGAACAGGTAGAGAGAGACGCGGACAGACAGAGGATGGATGGTCCTCAGACAGGAAGTGTTCCTGGACTCAAAACAGAGTGCTTGCTCCATCCGTCTGGATAAACCTCATTTATAAAGCACTTCAAAACCAAAGTTACAAAGTGCTTCACAACAAGGAACAAGTGCAGCTGAAGGTACTGATGAAGTAAGCATAGCAAAGAGATAAAAAGACAAACAAATGATAATAAATAAAATAAAGGACAAATGACAGTAAGTAACACAAAATCTGAAATTAAAAAATGCAATAATGAACACGGCAAACTTGGCTAAAATCAGACCAGGATTAAAGGTAAGCTTTCCAATAAAAGCCTGTTTTTAGGAGTGATTTAAAAGATGATTCTGAATTTGTCAGCCACACAGCTTCACATCTGTTCCACAAGGCAATGAACAATATTCATATACAGTAAGGAACTTATAGGTGAAGAGTTCTTCATTTAATAAAATATTTCTCATAATAAAACTTTACACTTGAGAATAGTTTAAACTGTGTGGAATTAAATATATTGGCATGCCCAATCATCTGAGTGTCTTCCTAGTTGTGAAAAAGGTTCATAACAGTCACATTTTTACCTGTAACTTATGTATCTTATGTTTGGTTGACCAGGGAAACAAACATGTTGTCAAACAATTCTCCTCCTTTTCTTCCTATTTGAACAGAGATGTTATGAAATCATACTGTTTACAATATGTGGAAAAAAGCAGATATAACACATATTGGGTTAGTGACATAAAGCTCATATAGAAAAATTCCTTGATCTGACAATGCAAAGTGATTTTATGCTGCTATTCCGGTCAGAAAAAAACAAATGCCAAGAAGTCACAGAAATATCAGCAGCCAACTGACTCCCTGTTTAGCAAAGGCTATCTGATGTTTCTGCTTGCTTTTTACTTCTTCAGGACACAAAGAACAAACAAACAAAATAGCATAACTAATACTGCAATATAGAGTTTCAGGCAATGGATAATTGGTAACTGGATGCAGGAAGGTTCCACAGTGAGTGTTAATGTGTTTTAACCACTTTCTGGGTTCAGCTATAGGAGATTACCTGTTGGCCCTGTGTGTGTGTGTGTGTGTGTGTGTGTGTGTGTGTGTGTGTGTGTGTGTGTGTGTGTGTGTGTGTGTGTGTGTAGAACTGAAGCTACAGCTAAGATACATCAAGCTCTACAGTGAAGTAAGTCATGAAATTTTCACACATTTTCAACACAATCAAACATCATGATGGCAAAAACTAAGGCACATGTTGAAAATAAGCGGAATTATCCTTTAAAAAGTACTACATTCTAAAGTAATCCTAGCATAGCAATAATGCAGCAATAATTAAAAGTGTTTATACAATACTCAATGTGTGAACACAAGCTAGCTTCCAAGAAACACATCATACCTGAATGCAGAAACATTTAGTTAAAGTGTCTCTTACCTCACACACTCACAGCTGGACAGAATGAGCTTCCTGTGTGTTTCCTGACACAGACCATCACAGCTGTAACTGTCGGTCTCTGTCTGGCCTTTAAAGCCCGAGGCTCTGTGGACTGCAGTGTCTCCTGTGGACTACAGTGTCTCCTGGCCGACAGCCGCCTCAGGGAGTGAAGCTGGACACTCGTCCCAGTGGATGATGGGCCACACTCACTGTTGTTTATATTCAACTCTTCTTACATCTCTTTTCATGTTGTAAGGATAACTTGACTACTGACTAAAATGTTTGTCATCCGATCAGGCCAGGATAGATTATATATAATAAGAATAATATCTATCTATCTATCTATCTATCTATCTATCTATCTATAAATACACATATATATATATATATATATATATACAAACACACATATATATTTATATAGATATATACATATATATACACATATATACACATAGATATACACATAGATATATATTTTTAATATAGCACTTTTCAAAACACAAGTTATAAAGTGCTTTGCACAATGAGAAGAATAATTAAACAACACAATAAAACAGTAGTAAAACAGTGACAATTCAACACAAAGAAAACCATGGGTGAAATTACAAAATGGTAACTTGAGAATGCATAAAGCAAAAAGTTTACAGAAAAATCAATGAAACTAAAAAACAAAAACCCCACTAAAAAGAGGGTCTTTAAGAGTGTTTTAAAAGTCAATACACCCTTAGCTAATCTGGCCTCTTCAGGAAACGCATTCCATAGTTTCAGGGCCCTGACAGCAAATCCTCGATCAAATTTCGATCTAAGAACAACTAGGAGAGACTTTCCTGCAGACCTCAGGTTACAGGCTCATAAGGAATTAAAAGATCTAAAATATAGTCTGTGGCCTGTCCAAGACATGCTTTAAAGGTGATAAGTAAGATTTTAAAATCAATTCTAAAGTTTATAGGCAGCCAGTGCAAGGATGCTAAGACAGGGGTGATATGCTCCCGTTTCTTTAGACCCATTAGCATTCTGGCAGCAGCGTTTTGGACTAGCTGAAGGCGTGAGATTTGCTTCTGGGTGAGGCAGGAATAGAGGGAGTTACAGTAATCCAGGCGAGAGGATATAAAAGCATGAATTACTTTCTACAAGTTATTTAAAGACTGTAATGATTTTAGAAATAGTTCTAAGCCGATGAAAGCAAGTCTGAACCATTTTCTTAACCTGATCCTCAAATTAAGGTCCTGATCAAATATCACACCCAAGTTCCTTGCAGAAGTTTTGACGTAAGGTCCCAAGGAACCTAGATCATTCTGAAAAGAGTTGATGGAGTGAGGGGGGCCAATTTGCAATATTTCAGACTTATTGTCGTTTAGGTGCAAATGGTTTTGGAACATCCAACTTTTAATGTCTTTTAGGCAGGTGTGAAGGGAGGCTAGTCCATGAGGATCATTGGGAGTGATAGGCACATATAGCTGTGTATCATCTGCGTAACAATGGAAGGAGATGTTATGATCACAAATTATGTGACCTAATGTGAGCGTATATAGGGAGAAGAGAATTGGACCCAAAATTGAACCTTGAGGTATGACACATGTAATGTGGGCAGGATGAGGAGGTACCTGACAAGACAGAATAAGTTCTACATGACAGATAGGATCTAAACCAATTTAGAGCAGAGCCAGAGATACCAACCCAGTTTTCAAGACAACCTAAAAGAATATCTAAAAAAAAACTAAAATAGAGCAATGGAAGGTCATTAGTGACTTTAAGAAGTGCTGTCTCAAAAATCTTTCATTTTCAACAATTGACTGAGTGCTATTTTTTCTAATAGCCTCGATAAAAACAGAAGTTTTGAGATGGGCCTGTAATTGGCTGGAACTGCAGGATCAAGAATGTTTTTTTTGAAAAGGGGATGTACAATAGCATGTTTAAAGCTGGAGGGAACATTTCCACTACTTAATGAGCAATTGATAATAGAAAGAATACTGGAACCAACAGATTCAGTAACCTCTTTAAGCAGGTGAGTAGGAAGCACATCAAGAGAACAAGATGTTGACCTCAAACAATATTGAATAACACCCTTGAGTTCTGACAATTTCTTGTGTCTTTAATGACTTTCTGGTAGGTGCACATTAAGCTTTTTAGGATCTCATAAGAGACCTGTAGTTTATTTGATTTCCAGTTATGCTCGGCTTTGTGACACTCTCTTTTTAGAGTCCGAGTGTGCTCATTAAGCCAGGGCAATGACTTTGGCTTGGAGGTCCTTATTTTCATAGGAGCAATAGAGTCCAGATTATTTGTTGTTATAAACCTGGCTCAGGACTTGCAACAAATGAGACAGTCCACACCCTAATGAAAGGTGAAAAAGATATTTATTAAACTAAGCGTAACAACTCATAATGAAATATGGGAATGTTAGGCATCAGTGGTGTAAAGTATGTGCGGATGAGTGAAGTGTTGATTGTAGATATAAATGAAAATAACACCAAAAGCAAACTAATCTAAAGTGTAGGCCATGTGGAGGGCGTCCTGGATGCTCAGCAACAAGAGCCAAACTCCTTGGACAACAACCCTTTTATAGCCTTAGGCCACTCCCTCCTCAGGTGCAGCCGATCAACTGACGGACCTCTTAACAGGAGAGAACTAGAGAAGGTAAACAGGAGGGAGGAAGAGAGAGAGAGAGAGATAAAGAGAGGGCCGTCACAGTGCATTTATCATTTCAAACTTTGGCTAACTTTTGATTGGATTACAACTCCGGTTTTGCAAGTACAATCCTCAGTTTACATTTACGAATCACCATTTTCGCCTTGCCTCAGTTTTTCCATTGGTGAGGCTGAACAGAGGAGAGGAGAGAGACAAGTGCATGCATAAAAGCACATTCCCAAAATGATTTAATGGACAGAGCTAATTACAAACGTATGTATGTATAAATATTTGACATTTAGCAAATGTTATCCATACTGGTTATTTCCTATTATTTTATAACACTGTAAGGTAGGCTATAGGAAATGTGAGATGAGTGCGTGCATAAACACGCATTCCCACAATTCCATACAGTAAATTCACGATTTTTGAAGAATCCTGGATTGTTTCTTAAATAATTTACAGTTCGTTACTGTTTATCATTTAATTGCGCAATTATTTTTGTAGTTATGCTCACTCATGTGCTTTTGGCGATGTACCTAAAATTTAATATAATTAAGTAATATGCCTACGTTTACCCCTGTATCTATTGAATTGAAAGCAGGAGTTTTGAAGTAGGCTATGGCGTTTTGATGTTGGTTTAAGTCATACAGCTGACGAATATATGTATTATGTTTTCATCAACACTTCATCAAAACATTGTTGAAAAAGGAGAAATTGAGTAGCCTAAAAATTGATTTCATACTGGTGAAAGGCATAAGCCTATTTTCCTATATAAAAAAGCAGCCATGAGTTTCACTCTCCAGACATATGAAAAATATTGGCATATAAGAATAGGCTACACAATGTAATTAGGAATAGCCCACATGTTTATTTTTCATAAAAACGAATCCATATAAATGTTTGTGAAAAGATGATATATTAATTGGGTAATAATTTGATAAACGTTAGGACCACCAGATTATAATTTTTCCTTATCCCAAATATATTATATGAAAATATGATTATAGTCCTATTCTGCTAAGTAAGACATGTTTAATATTCAATTATGTGGGCTACTACACAATCGGCTTAGCTCACCAATATAGCAAGTTAAAAACAACAACAATAACAACAATAATAATAATAATACTAATAAAGAATAGTTACACAAATAGTAATACTTCCATCTACTGGTGTAGTACTGTAAGTGCCTTGCTTAAACCAGAACTTTCTGTCATGGTGGTTAAGCATACGTCTTGCGATGCACCTGGACACATCACCAGTGATGTTCCTGGGTCATCGGGTGTTTCGGGTCTCACAACATCAGACACCCTCACCCAGGCGACCCAGCCAGGATTGATCAAGCCCCGGCTTATGCCCAGGTAGCACTACTTCACCCATGGATGCACTCTCCTGATCCACAACCACCTGCAGGCAACTTCAGTTGCCTCTGTCAAACATGATAGTTTTCTTCACTGGGCGGAGGCGCTCACAGTTGCTGATCCCGCTGCAGATGGTGTCTGCTATGACCTTCAGCACCTGGTCATGGCGCCAGTGGTAGCGCCCCTCACCCAGGGCTCTCGGACAGCAGCTGAGGATGTGCTCAAGGGTTCCCCCCTCTTCAGGCACAGCAGGCACGCTGGAGAGTCGCTCTTCCCCCAGCCGAATAGGTTGGACGGGCTCGGTAGGATGCCGAAAACTGATTGGATTAAGAACTTGATGCACTGAGGCTCGGCCTTCCAGAGCTCAGGCCATGAGACCTTTCTCTCCACCACCTGCTCCCATCTTGTCAAAGCTCCCTGCTGCCTCATCCTGACCAGCCTGCTGGCTTGCTCCTCCTCGACTGCTGTACGCACCTCTGCCTGGACCAGCTTCCTCCCATACTTCCCCTGGGCCTTGTCATAGCGTGGTATTGAAATGCTACCAAGGCCAGCTCTTCCACGGGTCACCATCCCCACCAGCACACTGTGCTGCAGAAGAGACTCTGCGTTCTCCACTGCCTTTACTGCCCTCCACTTCCTTCCTGTCCAGACCTCGATGCCGGCCTGGGAGACTTTTGGGTCGCAAGATTCCCGGTACTGCAGAACATCCCTTGTAGGGGTCACCTTGAACTCCTCACTCAGGCTGCTGATGGGGAGCTTCAGCATGTTGTTATGACCGTACAGGGCGATGCTGCTTAGGCTTCGAGGCAGTCCAAGCCACTTGCAAAGGAACCTACTGATCCTCTTGTCAAAGCCCTAGATTGTAGAGATCAGGACCTTGTAGACCAGAAGAGGCCAGAAGATAGCGTGTTGGTACATCCAGGCCTTGAACTTGCCTGGTAGGCCTGATTTGTCCACTGCAGGTAACCAGACTTCTAGCTCCTGGTTGGTCACTTGGATGGAAGCTGTGTCCCTCAGGCTACAGTTGAGCACCTTACCCAGGCTCTTCACTGGTTTCTCTGTGATGGTTGGGATTAGAGTGCTGTCAAGAACGAAGCAGAATTTGTCCTCTCGTCCTCTCTTCAGCACTAGCGACCTGGATTTCGCTGGTTTGAAGCTCACGTGAGACCACTTAATCAGTTAAGGCTGATTTATGGTAGGGTGCTCGACACTTTTGATAAGTTTCGCTTGACAGAAAATAAAGAGCCGCGCGACGTTTGTAATTCATGCTTCGGCGAAAGGTTTCAGTTGTCTCCATGGTAACCAGCCGCTATCCTCCAGCCGGCTTGTTTAGTTACATTAACGTTATATTATCCCGATCGGTGTATAGCTATCCTTCTGACAGCTTGTTTGTTTTATATCTATATTTGTGCTACTTTGTATCCTTCTGATAATGGAGGGATTTGATTAAATCAGTGAGTTAATTGAAGAGGAGGAGATTTTACTTCTACTGAGAAGACAACGGGAGCGCAGGAAAACATCCATGATACAGAATAATCCTCTCGACCACAGAGTGATTATTGTTTAGCCTACTGTAACATTTTTGTCTGACAAATAAAGATGGCAAGGATAGTAAACATAGCCTTCCTGTCCCGTAGATTTTTCCACCGAAGTTTGCAGTCCAACATACTGATATTCAGGGCAATCTCTTTCGTTAATGCCATCTGCGCATCTTTATATTCTTTCATTGAAGAATCATACAGGTGGCGATACTGTCTCACTTCTTCTGCCAGTCGTTCATCTATTCCCTCCATAATTGCTACGAGCTAAGCTAATTAAACTAAACTAAATAAACAAGGACGAAAAGTTATCAGGACGTTCAGTTCAGTGAAAACTACAATCTCCGTGGCGACGTGTGACGCAATCTCTCAAGCTACCTAATCTCATTGCGCGACAAAATATGAGTGTCTGCGACATAACAAAATTCTCCAGGTGCGCGACATGAGAGGGAAGTGTCGAGAGACACTTTTTTCTGTTAAAAATACGTCATTTCTGTCAAGCGACACTTATCAAAGGTGTCGAGCGCCCTACCATAAATCAGCCTTTACACAAATAGTAGTACTTCCATCTACTGGTGTAGTACTGTAAGTGCCTTGCTTAAACCAGAACTTTTATTTTGAAACTGTCAAGGTGGAAACCACGTTAAAAATGCATCACTTCTGGACCAGAATTAGGAAAACGCTATGTATGTATGAATCGTGTTTTACAATTGAGGGTACAACAAACAGCCAAAAGTCTGAACGTAAAAAAAAGAATCTGTAAACGTATAAACAGAGCTGCAAAATGAGAACTGAAGGCATAAATAGTCATAGTTAAGGATTTAATTTGTAAAACATGGGTTACAATCGTGCTTATAGATTTACAGAATTGACTTTGGGTTTTCAGATTTTGTTTTTACAGCTGAACCATTTCACAATCTTGGGTTTACGTGCAATTTGTTTTGGCTGAAAATGCCTCCATACTCCACTATATTGTGCATTGGAGCTGGAATAAAAGCTTGGTCGGACACAAGAAATGCCTCAGAGAACTTACTTGCAGAGCTTGAATTTAAAACATGTGAATAGACACAAGAACAATGTACAGGAGCAGGCTGGGATATGGGTACATTAAAAACAATAGCCTTATGGTCAGACATACAGTAGCTAATCTATTACAGTAACTGAGTCAAATACCAGATGATAGAACAAGGTCTTAAGTGTGTCCCTTTTCATGGGTAGGCCCTTTAACAGATTGGGAGAGGCTAAAACAATCAATAAAATGTGACATATGATAGGTAGATCCTAATCATAGAATCAGATTTTGGCAGCATTGTTATCTGGTGTTTCATATCTGATCTGGAGGTGGTAAGGATTGTATTGTGACCAGAATTAGTCTGGACACAATCCAGGATAAAAACATATTTGAACAATAAAGAGGAATGGGGAGAAAGTTTGGGGAAAGTTAATGTGGTTACAGATTTAAATTAATACCGCCAACACATCATTTTAGGTGAAAGGTGGTTGCACATGTTTTTGATGAGGGTTCATATTTGACCATCTGTATTACAGAACTGGCATATTTGTCTTTGTCTTGGGCTGCACTTCAGCAAGCCCTTGCAACTATTGTGTCATGTAAAGGCAAGGGACATTTTTATTAATAGTAGCAGCAGTAGCAGTAGTAATAGTACTAGTAGAAGCTGGTGGAAGAAATATTTTTCCCACTGTGCAGCCGAGGGCATCACGCGGCAAACAGGTCATGCATTCATTCAGTTAGTCAGTCAGTCAGTCAGTCAGTCAGTTAATGCTTAGTGAGATCTTGCTTCGTGAGATGGCCTCTAGAGGGGGACTCTGACTAAGAGATGCCCTCTCGTGTGTTCCTGGTTTGGCTAAAATTGTTGATCTATAAAAGTGATGCCCATCCCCTAACTGGTACCCTCGTACACAATAATATTCAGTTCATAAGGAAGTCTCAACATGGTACATTAATTTAGACCAGTAATAAGGACTACTATGTGGTAAGTGAAATTAATCAACACCCCTCCAGCCAATCAGAATCAAATCATCCAGCACATGTATAATACATATTAATGAATACTATTTTGAGAGCTGACTTTTTGGTCACGTCATGTTTCTTCTAGCAGGAGGAGGTTCAGCCAGTTTTGAGGGAATCGGCACAAAATAGTGATACTCAGGTACAATCACCTTCAAACAGGGAAATGCTAGTAAAATAGGAACTAAATTAATTGTATTTTTTAAAGATAATGTTAATGTTGTCCATTCTATCAGTATCTTAGCAAGGACAACAAGAGATTGAGGAAGTCAGGGTCACCAACCAAACCCAGATCTAGACGGGACACTGCACCACCCATGGCTTCACAAAAGCTTTTTTGTGTTTATTTTATGTTTGCAACTGTTGGTGCCAAGTTATAATAATTATTTAAAGCAAATCAATTCTATTATAATAGAGAGGTATGTTATAAGAGCTTTAATTTCATCAATTTAAGATTTAAGTTAACTGTATAGTGATGTGTACATTACAGGATTCTTTAACGTGAAGCATCTTGTAACTTGGCTGGTAATGCAGTAGAGTGCCCCAAATGCTGGCCAGTTTGATCTGTAAGGTAAAATACATGGAATGTCCGTCCCAGGTTCAGCCCCACATTACTTGGGCTCAGCCCCAAATGTATTCAAACCTTGGTGACGCTCCTGGCTCCCACACTGAGCCCCACTCTCTGCTGGTAATTTACATACATCCACGTCTTCCGTTGCCCTATGACGTTAGGTAACGTTATTACCTGTGGTATTTAAGTGACATTAGTGGAATTATTTAACTGATAACCGTGGGTCTGTACAGGATCTGTGCTTGTTTATGCTTAATGTACTGGAATGTTATTGGAATTATTTCTATCCCAGCTGTCTTTTCTCCTGTGAGGCACTTTGTAAGAACTTTGTAACTCTGTTTTGATAAATGCTATATAAAGTAAGTTATTGTTGTTATTATTATTATTATTATTATTATTATTATTATTATTGAGGAATAAGTGTCTTGTTAATGAAGACATCAGCAGTGACTGTTGATAAAGAAACGTGTAATAAGCTTAATTTCTTCTGCCATGCCAAATTTTTCAGATTTATTCTGTGAACAGTTTTATGTCTGAAATGTCAGAATTAAAGATTTTACGTGAAATGATCACTCGAAATGCCTTTCTGAACCAACTGTAAAAGAATGCGTACACCAAAGGATTCACAGTAGAATTCAAATAGCCGACCCACAACAGTGTTTCGAACAATGCCGATGGAGTCGAGTAACTGATAAAGGGATCAATGATGTTACACACAAAAAAAGGAGTCCAAAAAGAAAGAAATGCCCCCATGATGATAGCGAGTGTTTTGGTGGCTTTAGTTTGGGATGGATCAGATGTTTTTGTGTTGTGGATGCTGCGCACTTGTCTCTGTGCCACCAGGAAAATCTTCAGGTAAATACCGAGCATGACAACTCCGGGAATGTAAAAGGAGAGAACTGATGAGACTGTACTTGATACTCCACTCTGAAACAAAACACATCCTCCTTCACATGCAACATGAGTATAGTAGAACTCCTCAATTCCCAAAATATTGAGCTTGAGGAAGATCATTCCAAAGCCCACTACAGCCGAAACACTCCAACTGACCAGAATCATGATCAACACAGCATTAACAGTTATTTTACTTCTATACAGCAGAGGCTGGCAAACAGCATAATATCGGTCAATCGATATGAAAGACAGATTTAGAATTGAGGCTGTGGACAACAAGACATCAGCACTATTGTAGACTTTACAGAACACATCTCCAAAATACCAGCAAGTCTCCACACATCGGATCATACTGGGGACCATGACCAGCAGCCCCAGCAGCAGGTCGGACACGGCCAGGGAGAGGATGAGGTAGTTGGTGGGAGTGTGGAGCTGCTTGAACTGAGCGACCGACATGACGACCAGAACGTTCCCACACACCGTCAAGACGACCATGACACCCAGGAACAGGTAGAGAGAGACGCGGACAGACAGAGGATAGATGGTCCTCAGACAGGAAGTGTTCCTGGACTCAAAACAGAGTCCTGACTCCATCTGTCTGGATAAACTTTATTTATAAAGCACTTTTCAAAACCAAAGTTACAAAGTGCTTCACAACAAGGAACAAGTGCAAGGTAGAAAACTTTAAAATTAAACTGAAGGTATTGATGAAATAAGCATAGCAAAGAGATAACAAGACAAACAAATGACAATAAATAAAATAAAGGACAAATGACAGTAAGTAACACAAAATCTGATAGGAAATAAAAAAATGCAATAATGAACGAGGCACACTAAAATCAGACCAGGATTAGAGGTAAGCTTTCTAATAAAAGCCTGTTTTTAGGAGTAATTTAAAAGATCATTCTGACTTAGCCACACAGCTTCACATCTGTTCCACAAGGCAATGAACCATACCCATATACAGTAAGGAACTTATAGGTGAAGAGTTCTTCATTTAATAAAATATTTCGCATAATAAAACTTTACACTTGAGAATACCTTCAACTGTGTGTAATTCAATATATTGGCATGCCCAATCATCTGAATGTCTTCCTAGTTGTGAAAAAGGTTAATAAAAGTCACATTTTTACCTGTAACTTATGTATCTTATGTTTGGTTCACCAGGGAAACAAACATATTGACTAACAATTCTCCTCCTTTTTTTCCTATTTGAACAGAGATGTTATGAAATCATACTGTTTACAATATGTGGAAAAAGAAGATATAACACATTTTTACTTCTTCAGGACACAAAGGACAAACCTCTCCTATTGTTGAAAACTGTTTAGTTTAAATACTTATATTTGCAAAAAATACCTGGAGATTATGATGCATTCTTGAATAAGCTTTTAAATAAATTTTACTGCAATGTTTCAGCTAATCTACCATGACAAAATAGCACACTGCTTGTGGAATTATTTTCAGTGATGTTTCACTGTAAATTCACGCAAATGGTTTAGATTTATTCAAATCACCAGCCAAAACCAAAATTTGTCCTGTTCACATAGGATGGGCTTGATTTGTTTTTTCACATACACATCTACTGCTCCACTCCTCTTATGTAGTTCTATGGCAGGATTTGAGAACTGCCATATGATTTGTGATGTCTTCATTTCACACCACTGCCACTGAGGATGTTGTGATATTTAGCTAATTATTCCCTCAATAATTAGTCAGAGAAGAAATGATTTTATCAACCAAGACATCAACCAACAGTCAATAGTTAAAGGATAAATCCAGTCATTTTCAACATGGGCCTTATTTTCAATCAAACGTCATGATAGCAAAAACTAAGGCACATGTTGAAAATGAGCAGAATTATCCTTTAAAAAGTACTACATTCTAAAGTAATCCTAGCATAGCAATAATGCAGCATTAATAAAAAGTGTTTATACAATATTCAATGTGTGAACACGAGCTAGCTTTCCTGAAACACATCATACCTGAATTCAGAAACATTTAGTTAAAATGTCTCTTACCTCACACACTCACAGCTGGACAGAATGAGCTTCCTGTGTGTTTCCTGACACAGACCATCACAGCTGTAACTGTCGGTCTCTGTCTGGCCTTTAAAGCCCGAGGCTCTGTGGACTGCAGTGTCTCCTGTGGACTGCAGTGTCTCCTGGCCAACAGCCGCCTCAGGGAGTGAAGCTGGACACTCGTCCCAGTGGATGATGGGCCACACTCACTGCTGTTTATATTCAACTCTTCTTACATCTCTTTTCATGCTGTAAGGATAACTTGTCTACTGACTAAAATGTTTGTCATCCGATCAGGGCAGGATTTATTATATATAATAATAATAATAATACAAAAATATATAATATTATATATAACACAGTTGATGTGAAATTAAAGCCTTTGACTGCTGACACATTATTGAACTTTTGACACCAGGAAAGTGCTGAAATGATTGATCATAGGGTGTATAACTGTACATACTTGCTGAATATCATAACATTAAAGTGGATATAGACAACTTTTCAACTTTTGCCCTGTTGTCCCCCCCTAGCGTTTCCAAGCGGTATTGATGTTTGCGCTGCTGTCGCAAAGACAACCGGATCGCTTTCCATTACAGCCTAGCTCCGTGAAGAAATGATCGACAACTGTGGAAACAAGAGAGAAGAAAGAAGCATGTCCACTGAAGAGGTAAATTGAAATTGTCACAATTTTATATTGAATTTGGAAACAGGCAGAAGCTATTGTAATGATGTGCGTTGCATTGTAATAACATAGTTTGAGTAACGTTATTGCTTCGTAACTACAAAGTAACTATAGCTGGGGTTGGCGTTGGGGTGGAGTAACGTCAGACGAAAAGCCATTTAGTCTACTATGGAGACATGAAAGCAGATCGGATTTCTTTAGTATGTGTTGAGAAAAGGGAACTGGGTTGGTAGCATGTTTATGTTTTTACAAAATGAAAGAAACTGCACAACGGAGACGGTGATGACATATTATCTGTCCGTTGATTTTCATATGAACAAGTAGATCAGCCTGACACAGCCAGCCTGACTAGCCTGGTATCCAGCCCCTATGAATCACAGTTTTCAGCACTCTTCGAATTTGCATGGTGATTCATAAAAATTCAAAGAGTGCTGAAAACTGAGATTCATAGGGGCTGGATACCAGGCTACAGCCTGACTGGATACTGATCCAGTATTCTATGGATGTAGGACTGGTAGCTTAGCTAACTGATTTCTAGAGGGCTTTCATCCCGTTGTCTACCATAGCTTACAGGAAGAAAGCCCTCTAGAAATCAAAATACAAGTTTATTCAGGTAGTATACTCAATGCAACTAAAACGTATCATACGTCTTCTCCACACTTTGACCCTACGATCCAACTTCCGTAGGCAGAATCTGGACTCATTGCTGAACATAACGTTCCTCCTCATGTTCAGGTTCCAGTGCAGGTGTTGCCGACACCAGTACAAACGGGCCTGACGGTGAAGGGCGGTCATGGCAGGCCTCCTGGCAGCCCCATGAGCCTGGAGATTGGCTGCGTGCGGTCTGTTCCGGATTGTCTGGGCCGAGAGCCGTGTGCCATATCGTCCTGCAAACCTTGACTGCAAATCTGTAGAAGACAGCCTATGGTTCCTAAGTGCTGAAAGGGTGAGGAACCGGTCTTCTTGGGGTGTCGTCTTCTTGGGACGCCCACTTCGCAGTCTGTCTCTGACATCCCCCGTTTCATGGAACTTGGCCTTCAGTTTGGAGATGGTACTATGGCTCATTCCAAATAATGCTGCAATTTGCTTTTGTGGAACACCAGCTTGAAGTTGCCCTATCGTACAGGCCTTATTGAGATCAGACAAACGTGGCATGCCGATTCTTGGAGCAGACACCAACTGACCACTGTAGCAGGGCCCATGCTCACAGGTGCTGCCAATCAGGTGCCAATCAGGTACCTGATTGTCAGCACCTGGGGGTACCGGAAGCTTTTGTAACATCACCCTCTTGTGATAGTAAAAAGACAGTATTTGATTTGTTTTACCCCTCGTATTTTTTTGCCCAGGTTCTTCGCTACATGCCAGATATCAAGGGAATGTTGCAGACCCCACATCTTGTATTGCCCACGCTCTGGATCTGTAACAGACAATGACAATGTACCATTTACACTCAAATTCTTGACAACCATAATGAAACCAAAATACCTACTAGCTCCATGTACATAGATATAGTAACAATGCATAGAACAGTGAAAAGAAATGCCAAATAATATATATCAGCAGGTATATTTACTCAACAATGCTGAGATTTGTATGTGGGCATCGGTGACCACTTCTTTCACCGCGATTTCCTGAAGCAGTACATCCATTGTCTGGATGAACCCCTCTTTCTCCATGATGACCGAGTTCCTGTTAGTTTCCCTCTTGTCGACCGTCACAATGTGGATTATATCTTTAGACTCTTGCTCAATAGTTGTGTATGTGCAGTACTGTGCACAGTGGCCTACAGATGAAATAACACGTTTAGAATTTTCAAAGGTCATACTTGGTGGAAAGGCATTATGAATGTTCATTTGTAAAAACAGTTTAGAAATAAAAAACTTGCCTGGTGAGATTATTCTGCCATCGCCTGGTAAGGGGAGAGAGAATTTGTTTTATTGTTAGGCTGTTGCTATTAAACTCAGAGATTGTATATATTGACTATGATCTTGCCCCCCCCCAAAAAAAATAAATAAATATATATTTACGCATTTGTGTGCAACAAAATGTAGTAAAATTTGACTGACCTAGCACCACAACATGATCTTTACTGCGCAGCCGGCCAATGACATCAGCTCTCTTCTCCTGCCAAAGCTCTTTCACTGTATCCACACAATATGTGTCTTGCACATTGAAAAAGGTTTGCTCTCCACCATGCCCATGTTCATGAACTTGAAAAGGAGTGCTATCTTGGTGTAACTGTTACCAGATAGCAGTATCTTGGTAGACAACATGAAGTCTCCAACCTGCATTCCAAACTTCAGCAGGGGCTGAGAGTTCCACCTCCAAAGACTGTGCCCATAGCGACAAAACTATGATGACAGTGGAAGAAAGCAAAAAGATGACATAATCTAAAAGAACTACAGAATTCATTGAAATGTTTTGAAAAAAAAAATCTAATATCAAGGTATATTGAGAAGAGTCACACAGGCTGTGCTGTGGGTACCATACGACACATGCACAATGAAAAAATAACTGGTGCTGGTGGCGTCTGCTGTATTACACCACCAGTGCAATGTGTTGTACCCACATCAGCCTGTGGGACTCTACCGCTTCTCAATATACATTGTCTTATATGATAAAGTGGAACATTGTTAAATCTCATCTCACCCATTCCAAGATGACTCCAGTTCCCCTCGATGCCATTGTCACCTCAAATGGCCGTCACATCCTGCAGCCGTCACTGGGTTGCTGTAGGGGCACTTCTGTACAGGCAGCTGCAGAAATGTGGCCAGTCTCCGCAGATTGTCATAATAGGCGATGGTTGCCTGCTTGTTGATGAGGTCATCCTTGCACATAACTCACTCGTGATCAGGGAAAGAGGATATGTCCTCAATTTGAAGGTCAAAATCTGGCACATCATGGACTGTTTCATCCAAACCGATGACAGGGAATGTGTCAATTGAAAAAGGATTTTGCAGGGCACCTCCAGTTCTGTATGAATAAAGCATAACTTTGCATTGGTTTATATTAGGTCTCAAAATGTAGAACAGCATCTAAAAGATTAAATCTCTTTCAATCAGGAGAGACTAGGATGAATGCTCGAATTAAAAAGTTTATTCATGACATGAAACAAGATGTAAACTTTGGCGTAGACGTAGAGACATAGACGTAGGAATTAGGATGTCCCCCTGGGGAGTTCCTCTGGAGCCTGGACATTGGTGGTAATGGGGTGGTGGAGGGACGAAGGTAAACACAGCAACTGGAATGACAGCAGCATACGGCATAGATCTGAGAGAAGGACAATAGCATAGAAGGTGACGTGTATATACTCCTGTCACTTTGATGATTGGCTCTTTGAAAAAGAGAGGGAAGTGATGGCTAACTCTGATTGGTTCTCTGGAAAAAGAAGGAAAGTGTTCACCAACTCTGATTGGGTAAAGGGAAAGCATGAATGAATGATAAGTAATCTTCCTGATTGAAATTACATAATACTTCACTTGTATGTCGACATTGACATAATAAATCTAATTTGCTAAATATACTCAATGTATGAATATTGTTTCACATGCTACTTGACAAATACACAGCTACACAAGCACACAACATTTTCAAAGGAAACGGAACCTTTTGTAATTGAAATGTCACATACCGAACACAGATGGATGGAACATATTCTTCATCTGAGCTGTCATAGTCTGCCAATAACTTATTTCCCAAAGTCACATCTTAGTAGTCAGTCTCATCTTCCCAGTCAATTCTGCACAAACTAGACATATAGGCAAACCATTTGTATGTAACTGAAGACATATACATATATAAATACATAAAATAACCTGAGGTAATGAATAACACTTACACACTGTTCATGAGATCATTGACCTGCTCCTCATCCAAGTCTTCGGGTTGCTCTACCTCAGCAATACTCAAGGAGAGCATGCTGCAACCAATGTAGAATCAAACAGACAAAACAGGACATGTGAGAAGGAAACTCAGCAATACATTCAACTACTGAGACCAGGAAAATGCATCAGGAGTTGGAGTTAGGCTATTAGCGCAAGGTTACCTGTCTTCTAATACATGAACCTCCAGCTGTTCATCACCAACTGGCTGAATTCCAGGAATAGCAAAATCATCATCCCTGATTAAAAATCAACAGCCCAGTCACAATCTCACATTCATGCATAAAGCTTCCTCACAGCAAAATGAAGCAGGAATATGTAACATCATAAAGCCAACCAAATGAAAACCAATAGCAAAGACTAGCATTTGCCAATGCACAACAGTGTGTATTAGATCTCAGTTGTGAAATAACTTGTATACCTGTCATGGTCTGAATCAGCTGCAATGCTGGATAATGGTGGTGGTGGTAGAAGAACAGTGGGCTTACTTGGTGTGGAGGTTATCTGGTGTCTTTGATAGCTGCAAAACAGTGTAAAAGTCAGTTCTAAGTTTATACCATTTTTAGCATAATATGTAATATACCCCACTGAGCAATTTTACATTGATTAGATGTTTAAAAGATGTCTAAATGGCCCATAGACGCAATGTTGAAATTACTTCTTGTGCTCAGATAATTATCATGTAGGCTAGTCTACAGGACTTCTCTGGTGCATATTTTTGGTATTTACAGATGTTATTCATTGTAATAATGTATTTACTGCTTGGTCTAAAATAGGTCTATACATAGCCGTAATGATCCTGGGCTATATGAGAGCTAAAGCATAGACGCAACGTTGAAATTGCGTCTTTTGCTCAGTGGGACAGTGCAATAGAACAAACCATCTGTCTGCTTATCAACTCCTTGATCATAACACAATGTACTAACTTTCACCACTGCTCATTTTAGAAAGGCCACTGCAAGAAAACGTGTTCTTTGTTTACGTTCCGCTACCCCAGCAGCCTGGCTACTGTCCAAAGCAAGAAACCGTAAGAATCCCAATTTGAACTAGAAACCCCGATCTCAGTGCTATGATAAAGGCAGAGTAAAACATACAGTAGTATTAATAAGTAGGCAGGTTGTGTTACTTACTGATCCAGCAGAAAGAATGCCAACTGAATGTCCATTTTGAACCCTCTCAAGTCGCGGAGCTCTCTCCATCGAGTGAATGCCCATCCGAGGTTCACTCTTGTTTTACCTCTGTTGCGATCACTCTCCCTCTTTGCCTTCTTTGCCTCCTCCGTCAACTGGGTTCTTTTTCTTTTACTTGGTAGAGTCTCCACGGTTTTTCCACCGTCCGCCATTTCTGCTACTCGGGATAGCTACTGATAGCTACAGGGTAAAACCTAGCCTATTCCTCTTGTGATTGTGCAATGGATGATTCACTTCCTTTGTGCCGTAAATGGAGCCTTCATTTCTCCCAGGAGATCGTACCCGGTGGCAGACAGAATTGCATAGTGAAAGCGAAGCTTATAGGGAATCAATCTAAACGCCGATGGTGTCATTCTTCTTCTGTCATTCTTCATTCTTCTATAGCGGTAACACTCTACAATCAACATTTATTTCATAATGATAAGTTAAAGCAAAAAAGTTGTCTATAGAGTCTTTAATGGTCGTGCCTAATTTTTTTAACTTTATGCAGAAAATCTTTGACCATCAAGCAGAACCAGCTCCTCCAAAACAACAAAGTGAAGAGTGCTGGTACCTGCCTATTTTATTTTTGGTATGTATCACCAGAAACCTGGCAAGATCAGGGTGGTCTTCAATTTGAGTGCCCAATACAAAGGCATTTTCCTCAACAACGTACTCTTGAGTGGGCCTGACCTAAATAGCACACTGCTAGGTGTCCTGCTCTGAAAAGAACAAGTGGCCATTAGAGCTGATTTTGAGCAGATGTTCTACTGCTTCAAAGTCAGGGAAGTCTGTGAATTTTCTCAGGTTCCTGTGGCACAAAAATAATGACCCAGACAAAGACATCATTGATTACTTATTATTATTATTGATTGACTGTGCATGTTTTTGGAAACAGCTCCTCTCCAGTTGTAGCCACTTACTGACTGAGACGAGCAGCACGACTTGATGAGGCAGAGCATGGCTCAGAGGCAAAGGAGTTTGTCCTGAGGATTTTTTATGTTGACTATGGTCTTGCATCTGTGTCCAGTGAAGCTGAAGCTGTCGATCCCCTGAAACGCACAGAGGATGCTGGCAGAGTCAAACTTGATAGCCCCAAAATAGTCCCAAAATAGCCCCAAACAGTGCCAAAGTTATGGAGGCATTCTCACCAGAAGCAGAGCCAAGGAACTCAAGGACCTGGACTTGGGTGCTGACCCTCTACCTCTCCAGCGAAGCCTAGGAGTGAGCTGAAATCTACAGAATGACAGTTTAACATTCAAAGTGTCACATGATGTTAAGCCATTCACATGAAGAGGAATACTGTCTACAGTCAACAGTCTCTCTATGACCCGCTTGGATTTGTTTCCCCCATTACTATCCAGGGCAGGGCCCTATTAAGAGAGCTCTCTTCAGAGCAACATGAATGGGACTTACCTCTCCCAGCAGACAAAGAGGCACAATGGAAAGTGTGGTCTGACTCTCTAACAGAGCTTGAACAATTGCAGATCCATAGGCCCTACATACCAAGCTCATTGTCACACACTCAGTGGAGGGAATTATGCATAATTTCAGACGCATCTACAATGGCAATAGCCGCGGTAGTTTACCTTCATGTTCCTGCTCATACCATCCCACGCCTAGAACTGTGCGTTGCAGTCTTACGCCTTGTTGACACAGGATGCATAACGGCCACGGAACGGCCCCGAAGCGGAGGCTGCTTCATTTCGCCGCCCATGTTAATAAAGCAGGTTGTTCACACTGGCCGTGGTGCGGCGCATGGCTCCGCTCGCAGCTCATGATCTGGAGCGGCAGTTTCGGTGTCTGGTCTCCGCATGCCGCAGCGCACATTTCACAGGAAAACACCATAGAAAACACTATAGATGGTAATGTCTCCATTATATCACCACAGAAGCACAAATAGATTAAATGATCAACTTACCAGGGTCTTCACTGTTGTTGTTGATGAATCCATCTGCATTTTAGGATGATTATCTATCTGGTTTTGAATTATCACTTGCCTTTTGAAGATTGTGTCTGTTATTGAATTACCACAAAAGTAAACAAGTATACATGTTTAGGTTTGTTTATTTATAGGCTACTGAATTTATTTAGGCCTATATGTCATTATTTAAAGAGAGAGAGAGAGGGGGGGGGGAGAGAGATATCTAGGTCCCCTAGCCTTTCCCAATTATTGCCTGATCACTACTCACGACTCTTGCTGAGAAAACAAATAAATGTGACAGCTTTGATATGAGGGGCTTTGTGAAGAAAGGGAGAAATGAAGAAGATGGAAGATATAAAGTTCATCCCTGATGTGGAAAAGTACAGTGAGCTGTCAGCATTGTTTCTACAAGGACCGCAGTGAACAGATGAAACTTTGTTGGCTACTGGAGCACAATGTCAGCAGCCTACACTCTGTTTCCACAGGGTTTTCTCCTCCTGTAGACATAGGAGAGCTGCTGGCTGGTGCAGAGAAATGCACTTCCTGTGTGAACAACCCCACTGCGACTCGTGCACGAAATCACGGTACTTGGCTGCTATGCGTACTGTGTGAACCAAGCGTTAGCTGTAGAGCTGGCCAAACTGATAAGAGGAGAGATTGACATGGAGCTGCATGCAGTCAAGTTTTTTACCGATAGTTGTATATTGGTTGGCATCACCTAAATCTACCAAACCGGACCAGTGACATCATGTTGGTTCAGAGCAAAACCCATCTGATCACGGTACCAGACATGTCCCAGTAGCACACTTACCACACCCCAGCTGGTTCTATGGCCCAGCATTCCTGAGACAGGCTGACATACAGGAATTCATTGAGGCAGAGTCTTTCAAGCTAGTGAAACCAGATTTGGATGATGAGATTTGGCCGCAGGTGACCACACTTATAATTAAGACCACAGAGCAGCCACTTGGGTCAGATAGGTTTCACTTATCCACATTGCTAAGTCATTCTCCAGAGCTTCACACACAGACAACTGCAGAGGCTGGCACAACTGCAAAATACCCCACACCACAGAATTCTTATAGACCAAGACATCTATCATCAGAGCTGTACAAAAGGAGACAAGGAGAAGAGGAGTTCAAGACTTTGACACAGGATGGGAAAGTGTTACAACAAAGCCCTCTTAAAACTCTGGACCCCTTCATTGACAAGGAGGGATTGATGAGATTAGTGGTTGTGTCCACTCAGCCGATCACTTATATCAAGAAGAACATCCTCATCCTTCACCAGTCACCATGTAGCAACACTGTTAGTCTGACACTATTGTGATAAAGTAGCTCACCAAGGGCGCCATTTTGAAGAAGAAGGTGCCTTACGCACCGCTGGGCTCTGGATCGTTGGAGGCAAAAGACTCATTTCCAGTGTGATCTACAAATGTGTCACATGCAGGAAGTTGGTAGGAAGGCTTGAGGATTAGAAAATGTCAGACCTACCTACAGATAGGGTTGCTGTGGATCCACCATTCACTCACATAGGCCTTGATGTTTTCAAGCCATGGAGCATCATATCTCACCACACAAGAGGGAATACTGCTAAAAGCAAAAGATGGACTGTCTTATTCAGTTGTTTGAGCACCAGAGCAGTTAATCTGGAAGTGATTGAATCCATGGCGACTTCTAGTTTAATTAATTCTTTGAGATGTTTCTTGTCAATTCAAGGGCCTGACAAGCACCTTTGGTCTGACAGAGGCATGAATGTCTTTGAAGCTTGCAAGGAACTCCAAATCAACACTGAAGACACAGAGATCAAGAGACACTTACAGGACCAAGGCTGCACATGGACGTTCAATACACCTCAGTCATCCCATATGGGAGGAGCATGGAAGCAAATGATTGGCATTGCTCGGCGCATCCTTGATGAACTCCTTCTGAAAAATTGCACGCCACGACTCACACAAGAAGTTTTGACTATGTCCTGTCCTCTTCACACACCTTGCATGAATTGACAGGCAGATATATTCCATCCCCAATTACTACATGGACAAAGATGTTCCAAGTTGATCTTCTTTAATGTAGCAACTGGCAGTAGGGTAAAACTGACAGAAAGAAAAACATAGTCAAAAAGTGCAACGTAAGTATTAAGTATACTACAAATGATACAAAATAATACAGTCATACAAATAAGTTCCAAATGTATCATAAAGATAGGCTACTGGTATCTGCATGCAAACCGTTCAAATATCTCAAGCCAGAATGCTCTGCGTTCTTTTGAGAAAGTCGATAGCAGCCTCTGTTGTGGGCAGGGACTTAAGTCCATCATCAACATAAAAGTCTCTTTCAGCCAACTGCCTTGTATCCTTGCCAAACACTCTCTCCCCTTCTTCAGCGGCTCGTCTGAGACAGTGAATGGCGACTGCTGGCGATGGACTATTCCTGAAGACATGCACTTTTATGCAATACTCTATGATGTCATTTTCCAGGTTGTTGTCTCCATACCAAAGAAATCTCAACAAAACAGTGGAACATCTGTTGTATGTCCACTGTGATGACAATGGAGTCCATATGAAAGCAGATAAGTACCCCAAGAAGACTGTTGTTGAGGTCCGGGCCAGTCAGGAGGACCTGATTCAGTGAGACTCTATACATATACTATATATACATAATATATATACTATAAAATACATAATTGAAAGAGTGTTGTAAGGTCTTGTGTGGTGTTGTAGGTATCTTCTTAACAGTTTTAGAGGACTGTCTTTTACAATGGCCGTCTATTCACCGCAGGTGAATTTTAGGCTACAGTACCACTGTTGGCCACCATGTCAAATTGGCAGCGAGGCTGAGACCTGATGCCTCCACAAGGACCCTCCACAAGGACAAGTGCGGGGAGACCTGGGACCTTGCTGCAGTACCATTTTTCCTTTATGACACAGCGATTAAGGCATGGTTCAAAGACATTGAACATTGAGTGGCGACCATTTCCAGAATGTTGGTATACTAGGTGCTTACAGTGGCCGACTTGTGGACATTTCCTAAACAGATGTTGCCAATAATTACCCATCCCAATTGCAGTTTTTGAGCATAGGGGGAGTCATGTGGCCCATTTATCTGTTTCTGTACTTTGTGTATCCTTATGATGACTCTGCCAAGCAGGATCATGATAGGAGCCTGAGGGTCAAGCTCTGGGATCTTTTGCGCCAGAGGTTTCAGATGTGCCTGATGCAGTGCTGCTTCCGGTGTGGGAATTTCAGAGCGATTATTCAGAATCGCATTACACTCAATCAGTGTTGGTAGGGAGAGGATAACTTGCCCGTCCATGGATTCCACCTGAAAGCCATGTCCTCTTCTGCCTGCTGTCTCAGCTACATCGGCACGTCTTGAGGAAGTAAGGAGAGTTGTGGTCTTTGATGTTGAAAAGGTCAAAGAACTCAGACCTTACTAACGAACGATTACTCTGATCGTCAAGTATCGCATATAATCGGATAGCCTTTTCCTGCTGGCCAGCTGGGTAGACTTTCACAAGACAAATCTTTGAGCATGATTTTTCAGTGAGGTCTCCCCCAGAGACGCGTGTACAGCTTGAGGAAACAGTAGCTTCTTCAATATTGTTCCCTTCCTCCCCGCCATGCTCACGTGCAGGGGTTTGGGCGTCTGAGGACCAAGGAGCAGGTCCAGGAAGCAGGGCTGAGGTGTGACTCTCGCGTCCACATTCAGCACACTTTATTCCGCTGTCGGAATTCTTGGCTAGGTGTGCTGATGACGCACAGCATTTGTAGCAGATGCCATGTTGCTTTAAAAAGGCTTTCCCATTCTCAATGGACTTCTCCCTAAATCCACGGCATTTTTGGAGAGGGTGTGGTTTGTTGTGTAGGGGGCATTGCTTAGCAGGATCCACTTTACTCTTGCGTGTTGTGTCAGCCCAAGAGGAGGTGTAAAGAGACACTTCAGTCTTGTGGACTGAGATTGGAGGCCTCTGACTGTCCTAGGAGCTGACTTTCCTATTACTGGAGGGTCAGTACTGCCTGGAATGAGGGAGAAGCTAGGATCATTTCGCATCTTGGCTTGCTGGCAAAAAAAATCCAAGAAGTAGGCAAATGGTGAGAAAGGAATGTTGTACTCTTCCTTGAACTTAGAACCATGTGACAGCCATCGGAGAGAGTGCAAATTGTATGGCAGTTTCTGCACAATAGGGCTAGTACCACGGGCTGACCTTGTGACAACAACACTTGGCTCAGAATATGTTGAGACTCGTCTGTCCCAACTCATTTTGAGCCCTCTCTGTGGGTGGTGGACATGTACAGCTCTTATCCTTCTCACATGTTCAGATGACTCGGTACCTAGCCACTTCACCAAGAAGTCCATCTCTTCACTGTCTGTAAGGTTTAGACCTCTTATGGCATTCAGGAATGATGCTTTCCAAGCCCTGTAACTCTCAGGACGGTCACTGAACTGCAGAAGCCCTGAGGACACAAGTTCACGTCTTGCAAAAAACCTGACAAAGTCTGACATGCTCTGACTGTCAGCAGGATTAGCCTGTTGAGCCTCTGCATAGCTTGAGGATGATTTGTGTCATTAAATACCTCCATGTGACTCATGCAATCCATGGTTTTACTTGAACTCCACACTTTCTGGGGCTTTCTAACTGAAGGGTGTGACATGTGAGCGTCAACGTCAGCCATACCTGACTTCCAACCAATGAAATACGCTCCTGAGGATGACGGTCATGACTGGGTTTATCATCCTGAATGTGACACTGCATAGTAGCTTTGGGTGCACGCTGTACAACAGTGGCTGGTTTACTAACACTGTCAGTAGAGACTCCCCCTAACGCAGGTGTTGACTGATTAGTAGCATGCTTTCCCTGCTCTTCCACCTACTCTTTTGTGCACTCTGCTGGATCATGGGTTTGGAGATCAATTTTGGAGCTCAGGTCCCCATTTTGCTCTTCCATGGCTGCTTCTAATGCTTCAGCTTTAGCTACCGCAGCTGCAACTCTTTTCTCCAGTTGAAGAGCATCAACTGATACCTCTAAACGTGTCTTCTCTACATTTAAAGATGCCTCTAAGTGTGCTTGTTCCATTTTGATTTGGCTGTCTTTACTGCAAATGCTGCCTCTGCTTTAGCGGCTCGGGCTTCAGCACGAGCTAAGGCTGCGGCTGCACTGGTGGAGGAGCTATGTGATCGTTTGGATGAACATGAACATGAGGCATGAGACCATGTCCATAATGACTGAGATCCTGATGATTTTTTGTCCAACATTTTGGAAAGAGAATTGCGTTCGTTTTCAGAGTGTCGTGGCACTTCTTTGTCATGTTCATCGCAGTTCAGTCCGCCAGAAAATGTTGTTTTACTGTCCTCTTCACACACCTTGCATGAATTGACAGGCAGATAAACTCCATCCCCAATTACTAAAGATGTTCCAAGTTGACCTTCTTTAATGTAGCAACTGGGTTATATAAATAAGTTCCAAATGTTTCATAAAGATAGGCTACTGGTAAGCATGATGTTGCTACATACAATGTATCTCATGCGCATTTTCTTACTACAAGCTAGCCAGAACATGTGGCCAACATGAATACACATCTGAAATGTATCTGCACACAAACCGTTCAAATATCTCTGATTTGTGAAAATATGCATATACATCAATAAATGATAAACCCAAAGGTTACTTTTACATACCGACGATGCTTTCAAAGACCTGAACATCAGGATGACGTCAGATGAAAAGGCATGAGCTTTCCCTCGGCTCTGACATGGAGAACTGCATAGATGCCTACTGATGATGTACTAGAGACACAGATCACATGACCTAAATGACTACTATACAAAACCACCAGTAGGGGGTGTTGAATTACAAAATAAAACTGACTGACTATCAAGGCAGCACATACTACCTTTTTTTTTTTTCACTTTAGTTTTTATTGAGTTCAACATTTATAAACATGTAAAACCAACTCCCAAACAAAAAACAGGGTTTTTGT